>NC_060187.1:57584314-57871814 GCF_021184085.1 Oncorhynchus gorbuscha
TCTGGATGTCTGACTTGGGATCTGCAGTAGTATTAGTAGGCTACAGGGAATTGCTGACTTCATCTATATTAACCCTTTAAACCGGGTGAACTAAGAACAGCAGGACAGAATGGACCGAAGTCGATAGGGCAATTTACGGCAGACGAGGACCTTGATTCCACCTGAGCAGCTGCATAATGTATCCCAATGACAGTTATATTAGGATCTACAATGAGAGTGAAATAAAGCTATACTCTATTCCAAGTAGAAACACGTGGGATCAGCATTAAATCAAATGTATCTGTGTTCTGTATTATATTCTAGTATTATATGAACCTATAGGTCCTGGTAAGCAGTGCCCTCCCCTGACAGCCTTTCGCCCTGTGAATGTTTCTCCATGCTATTCCACCACCGGGCTCAGTGAAGCAGACCTGCATTGAGCTGTTTGAGTGAGAGAATAATGGCACCGGAATGTATAGCCTCTCTCTCTCTCTCTCCGATAGTGTGGCAACAGAAGACTGGTCCATCCCTGAGGCACAGCACCTGGGCTGGGCCGTCTGCTTTCTCTTCTTTTCTCTCCTCCTTCTTTCCAGTCTTTCTTTCGGTCTCTCCTCTCTGGCTTTACCCTCCGTATGGTCCACCACCTCCCTCTTTTTCTCGCTCTCCCTCTCTCCCGAGAGCCTCTGCCGAGTGGAGTCAATTAAAAGCGCACATTTCAGTGAGAGGAGAATGTGTGTGTGTGTGTGTGTGGAGGAGGCTCCCATGGGGCCTGGCAGTATTGCGCTGCAGCGCAGCACTCTCCTCCTGTGACAACGCCTCCGATGGGACTGGGACAGCTGTGACCAACCTACAGCTTCAGCGGGATGACAAGCCTTATTAGACACTCACCCCCTCATCACCCACCCCCCGCCCCCATATCTCTCTCACACACAGGCAAACACATTTTTGCTTTCGCACATACAGAAGGAGACACACTAGCATACAAGTACACGCTTTCACACCGAAGGGCACATATGCACAAACACACACAGACAGTACACACACACACATTTCCTTTATGCACATACACCCATCAACATATGCATACACTCTTTCAAACAAAACAAAAACCTGGTCGTTCACAAACACACACTTTGGAAGCAACGTGAGTCTGTGTGTGCTGCATGTACAAAAAGAGAACCTTGTTGGACAGATTACCCTTGGATAATATCAAATGAAAGACCAAATTCATATGCAACACAACACATGCATTCGCTCACACAGGTATACGAAAGAACAAGGACTCGAGGACACGCCAGCACAAGACAATGGAAATGTCATCACACAATTGTGACCAATCCTCACACGGAACCACACAAGCGTAGAAAGAGCATGAAACAGATACTTTCTTTTCATTTCATTTATTTAACAGTCACCAGATAAGATACATTCGCTTTAAAAAAAAAAGAAATAGACGACAAAATTCATATTTTCTTTTTGAGTTTAAAAACTATTATACAATATCCTCAATATATAGATTTTTTGTACAAAATAAAATCCTTACGACTGTAAAGGAAGTGTGACGCGGGAAAAACAAAGAACCCAAAAAATGCAAAGGAAATTGGAGTTGGCTCACAAACTACCACACTCAGGGGTGACAAAGACCCACCTCTTTCATAAATAAATATGTGTATGATAACGTTTGACATTATATATAACTCTATTTTCCAATATCGGGGCATCACTAAACCTTTTTAGCGCAGGCTAAAACATAGCCCTACCAAGGGGTCCTTTCGCCAAGACCTTCCACACATACCTCACAGACTGAGATTGAACAAGAGACGACATCCTATAAAAAGGATGTTGATCTCGAAGGATAGGGCCTGCAAGTCTGTGCCATACTTGACCTTTGGCTGTAATGATATGCCCCGTGTACGGTGTCCATGTCAGGAAATCCCCAGTACGGTGTACATTTTAGGACATTCCTATTAGAAGTATTCAGTACAGTCCACGGCAGAGTGTGTCTACTGAGGGAGACAGGAGAGCTGGTTCATGTTCTTTAGACATCAAACGAACAAAAACGAACTGAATCAGAGTGGGACAACCTGGACTTTGTCCAATAAGAAACACACATTTTCAGTTTCCGTTGCAAAGCGCTTTAAGGCGGTTCGCAATGGTGTGCGGCGTGTGGCCTAATGAACATGACCCATGGCTCTCTCCTGTCCCGAGGCTTTGTATGGTGGCTAGAGCTACAAAAGAGACCGTGGTCCAATTCATGGGGGCTAGTGTAGCCTAGCGTATAGGGTGTGGATCCGGATGTCCGCCTTCACACATCACCATGCCATATACACCCTGTCCCTAAATGTCCCTTCAGAGCGTCAACATTACAACGACAACAAGAGAACGACGAACAAAGGAATCGCGCTGAACGTGGACATGTGTGGAAGGAAGGTAAAGAAGGAACAACAACCCTGTTTGACAGAGATGAATGCCAATCTGATTGGCTGATGGTTTTCATCGGTCTTTTCTACCCCTCTCCGCCTATATGTACAGTACCTTATATCAGAGAACCAGTCTCAACTCAAACTCCCAAAAGGCCCAAAACACAGCCAAGACGACCTCATAACATGTGATAGGGAACACAAGATACAGACGGTGACAACGATGCTGATGACTTACAACACAGACACACTACCCGTTTAAGACACACGCACCCAGAAGGGACTGGGAAAGGGACATGATCATGTGATTATGCATGATATTGCTGTCGACCTACTATCAACCTGCGTTTACTTATTTTTTGTGGTCCCCCCCGGTGTCCTTTCCGAACAGACAAACGCGGACAGTGTTGTCTCCCTCCGGGCCAGGATGACGATGTGTTAATCACGGTGATCAGAACAGCACATTTACGTTAGCGACAACTGCAGGGGTGGGAGAGAGAGAGAGAGAGAGAAAGAGGGAGGGAGGGGAGGCTGTTGCGTTTAGATCCCCGATAGTGATGCATGGCTGCAGCATCACTTTGGAGATTAAAAGCAAGGCGCTGAATTTCAATCAAGCACAGTTTAATGGGTCGGTCTGAGGGATGATCACTTTGTCTCTGTTGGTGGTGGTGGTTGGGGGGGGCAGAGACAGAGAAAGCAAAGTCAAAGAGAAAAGCTGGCACCACAAAGGAAAAAATAAACCCTGGTTGAGGCAAGGTGATACGCCATTTTCCATTTTGTCTTCTGAATATTCCAAAGATTAATTCAATTAACATAATGCGACCAACTAATATAACATACACTTTCACTTGCACAGTAAAGTAAAGCACCAGATTATAGTTTCCAATTAGGTCAGTGAGGAGGCACAGATCATTGTAAGTCTGTCCCAAAATGTATCATTTGATTTGACCGAATACGAGCCAACAACAAAGAGCCCAAATAACCAATCAATCAGACATTTTTGATGACATTTTCCCTGCTTCCCACTGGCAGTAAACATATCAGCATAGCAACCCCAATTATAAACATTGCAGCATAGCAACCCCCATTAGAAATCTATGCCACAAATGTATCTATAGATCCGGATTCTTGCACTTTCTTGGTTTGTTCCGCAAAATGATATGTCAAATACCGTACCCACATCGCAAACAGCCAAACTCTGCATGAATTTGTCTGCTACAGTACGTGACAAGACCTGGGTCCAAATACCATTTGAGATATTTCAAATACATTTAGCGTTTGCTGCAGTCTGCCATGGAGTGCAAGATAGGTGGGGTTTGCACGTTTGCGACAATTCTATTGGCTCCATTGCACCAGGCAAACTCAACCAAGCCCAGATAAAGTGCCTGAAAGGATTTTGAATAGTATTTGAACCCGGGTCTGTATGTGAGTGAGCTGTGGAGTCTGACCCACTTGTTTTAAAGTGCTTGGTGAGTTCAGGTCTCATGATAGTAGATGAGAAAGGGACAAGGTTGGGCAACAACACAGTTGAGATTGTCATCACAGTATACAGCTGATGTGAGAAAAACCAATGTGACATGAGCTACAGTCTCCAGAGAGAGTCCGGGTAGGGAGAGATAGGACCGGGGCATTTTATAGCACAACACAGAAAGGTATGGGGGAGTGAGCGACTGAGTGTTTGTCCCATCTCCTCTGTTTTCAGTCCAGGAATGACACAGTTAAGCACAGTGCTCCCCAACGTGTTAGTGAGGAGGGGTGGAGTCTGTCTATCTGAGGGGCAGTGAGGGCTGGCCTGCAGCACTCTCTGTAGTGGAGTCTTTTCTGAGGCCTGCCCTGAAGCACTCTGGGAAATGTCTCAGCCGGGCACCCAGCTCTTGTTGTTGTGGGCTTGCTGAGGGCCTGCCAGTCCACTCATGCCCATCCCAAGGCCCACCCCCATGCCCATCCCGATGCCCAACCCCTGCGCCAGGGAGCTGTCAAAGTTAAAGTCCATTTCCTCTCCGGAGTCCATGATATCGTGGAGGAGGATGGACTCCACGTCGCAGTCCAAGCTCCCGTGGAAGATATCCAGGTCCAGATCGGCTGGTAGTCTGTCGTGGGGGTGAGGCTGGTGGTACGAGCTACTATGGTAGCTGCCTCCTGTGCAGCCTCCCACCATGCCCAGTTGGTGGTGGTACAGTCCACTGCCCATTCCCTGGTGTTGGGGGCTGGGGTAAGTGTTGTGGCAGGGGTGCGATGGGTGGGGGGCGGTGGCCAGGTGGCAGGAGTCCTGGGGCATCCCCAGCATGCCGGCCGGGTTGGGTGGCAGGGTGGTGGAAGCGGGGAGGTGGGCGTGGGACGGGGGGCTGTAAAGATAGGGGACTTTGTGGCTGTAGGGCTGGAGGTGGCCACTGCTGATGCGTGGGGCCAGGGCTGGGGCTCGAGTTGGTGTGTGTGTTGTGTGGTTGCTGTGGTTCTGACTGAGGTTGTGGCCAAGATGAGGAGAGCTGTGGTTGTGGTTGTTGTGGTTGGTCACAGGGTTGAGGTTATGACTCTGAGTTCCGTTGTGGCTGTTGTGGCTGTGAGCTGCATGTCCGTTGTGTCCGGGGTGGTGGCTGTGACGGGTGGTGCTCACTCCGTTCGTGGAGGGCCCCATCATTGGTTGGGCATCTCTCTCCTGGACCAGTATTATGTCCTTGGCACAGTACTGCTGTGGCCCTCCAGGGCCCCCTGTCAGCAGGCTCTGCAGGGCGTTGGTCCCTGAGTAGGCCGGCAAGGTGCCGCAGAAGCTAGCTGGCTTATTCTCCTGGATGGTCTGCATGGGCGAGTGGTGGCGCAGCATGCCCATCCCAGCCTGGCTGTAGACCGTGCCGCAGTACGACCCCTGACCTTTAACCCCAGGGTTGTAATGATAGACCGGGGGGAGTTTGTGGCCCGTTGCCAGGTGAGGATGATGATGGTGGTAGCCTTCCTCCAAGAGCCTCTCCTCCAGGCTGATCGCCCCGGTGAGATTAGCCAGCTGGGGAAGCTGCTCCACGGGTGGACAGTGGCCTCCCACGGCCCCCATGGCAGGGGAGCGGGCACTGGAGGAGGGGGAAGGGTAGAGGTGTGGCGAGGCCGAGCAGGACAGCCCGCTTTCCTCTGACTCCTCCAGCTCGCCCTCGGCCAGGATGGGCGACACACGCCCGCTCAGGGTCGACGTAGACGAACTAGCCCGGGAGTGGAGCTCCGTCCAGGCGTCAAACTCTCCTTCCACACCCCCAGCTCCCCCTATGTTGCCTGGGAGAACCTTCCCCGGTGGGCTACCCTGCTCAGGGGAAGCCTGGAGCCCCACTTGAGCTTCAGAACCAATCCCCGGCCTGCCCACCCTCTTGCGGCTGACCCGGCCCTTGCTCTTCAGGTACTTGGTGCTGTTGTCCATGGAGACGGTTCGCCGGCGAGGGGCCTTTCCCATCTTGCCCCCCTCAGGGTTGAGCATCCACCAGGAGGACTTGCCCGTGCCTTCGTTCTGCACCCGGATGAAGCGCGTGTGGAGGGACAGGTTGTGTCGAATGGAGTTCTGCAGACATAGATAGATAGATAGATAGATAGATAGATAGATAGATAGATAGATAGATAGATAGATAGATAGATAGATAGATAGATAGATAGATAGATAGATGGGGGCGAGAGAGAGAGAGATTGATTCATTTAGAGTGCACATGACATTGTTCATCATATTATGTATATTAGCATTTTCACTGTTTAACACACTGAATCCCACCACTGCCACCAAACGTCACACTTCAGCTCTGGGTGAGGACAGCGTGTGACTTTCAGGCAATGAGTACGGGTCACCTTTGTGCGTGTCCCAGTGCCTCAGAACTCCTCATCTGTAGACATCAGCTGAATCAAGTACGCATATGACCCTTTTTCATATGAAACAACTGTCTACTGGAGAGGAAACTAAAGTTTCAGCGACTTTGACGACGTGCAACCTGCCAATCTGATCCCAAGCCTGCTGCTCCGTATTGATGACTGTTTAAAGGTTTATCTCACGCACATTGATGCCACTGGGGAGTGTGTGGATTCCCCTTCCAAGAAGAGCTTCGCTGATCAATACGTACCAGACAGTTTGTGTTCATGCTTATAGAGCTGCTATCAACTCACCATCGTGGGTCTACAAAATACTTACTGGTGCCTTGTCTGCCTACTAAACTGTAGACACCAGGGTCCAGTTTCTCTGAAGTTATCGATCCGAATTTCAACTATCGGATGTGATTGAATGCGTAGAAACAGAATGAATAGAATGGGTGTCTTTGTACAATCTATCAGGTGAGAGTGCCAATGATTGTCTGAACTGAAGACACTACGTCCACTTTATCTCTGTGAAGTGGAGGGTATCCCTCCCTCCTTCCCTCTGTCTCTTTCCTCTCCACTTCTTCTCCTCCGCCTGGTAGATGTACGCTAATCCTTGGTTCAATGTGCCTGGCTGGGGCTGGTGTTTGATGTGGCTGCCAGTCTGGCCCGAGCACCAGCCCCCCTCTCCCATGGCCTGAGTGTGGAGATGGATCGGATAGATTGAGCTAGGAGCTACCAGGAATAATGGATGGAGCCCACCAACCACCTCCTACCCACACAGACTCTCTCTATCACCAAATTCTCTTTCTGTCTCTCTATGACCCTCGCTCTTTCGCTCCACCACCTTCTCCCCTCCCTCGCCCTCTCTCTCCTTTTATCTCTGTATCTCTTTTATCACCATTCTCTCTCTTTATAGCCTTCTCTACTCTAAGCTTTCTGCAACTTGTTGCTTCTCTTTCTTTTCATCCTCTTTTCTCCCTCTCTCCATGTCTCTTGTTTGTTAATAATATGCTGGAATCATTAATTACCTGCTGAGAGAATAGATATATATATATATAAATATATATAATATATATAAATATATAAATATATATATATATATTTTGTCAATGCCTTTCCCACATTTATTTGGGGGGGGGGGGGGGGGGGGGGGGGGGTACACTCAAATTCAATGATAAACTCTCAATAGATGACTCTGTTCATTCCCTTTCTCATTCCAAAAACAATTTGTAGGTGCATTAGACTTTTTCTTCAAGGGCAAGTGAAGGCCAAGTGAACAGTAAGAAATATTGATTGATTGACAACAGTTGTTCTGTTCTGCTTTTGCTGTCGGCGTTATTCTGAAACTTGAACGGCAAAATGAAACCAAAGCACCTAGTGTGGCTAAGCCTTACATTGGCACTATAGTACTATATTCCATTGTTTCAGATTGAGGTACATGTGGTGTAATTTAAAGCGTTCATACTTTCAACGGCACCATTGTGTCGTACATCATTTGTATTCACGGCGAAGCGGCACAATCTGAGTACACACAAATACACAAATTGTGGGGCACCAACTGAAAAGCGGCGACTGACTGAATCCAGGTGATCTGTGAGTGCCTCCCTTCGGTTGCCTCGCTGTGACACCTCGAGCATCGGGTAACCATGGCAACTGTTGGTAAACGTGCAGGAGAGGGAGTATATGATATTGTGGTGGGTAGAGCAGGGAGGCAGAGTACGGGTAGCGGGGGGATGGGGAGAGACGTTGGTTGTTTGATGCTGCAGCTCTCTCTCTAACTCTAAACAGCCTTCCTTTCATCTGGGCCGTGCCAGTCCGTGGGGGATGCCCGGTCGGCGGTTAGGGGCGGGCAACTACGTGCCTGCGCCGACTACTACCCTTTTCACACTATCGTGCCAACTGAAACTGTACTTGTGTTTCTCTCACATATTTTCTTTTCACATTGATCTTTTCGGCACAGTTCAAGCAACTACGGTGGATACCCAGCCAGCTCAAACAGCCTGGCTCAGCAAGGTTTGGTCCGGGTACACCTGTCTCTCCCACACCAGAACATTACCTTATCAGATCATGACGAATGCTGTCCACCAAGTTAGATGACAGATTGATTGAAGGCCGAATGAAAATGCACCTCCTTCAATGGGACCGGACCCGGTTGAAGCCGCTACCGCCTATGATCTCTGATCTGTTCCAAACGTAGCATGTATGATCAAAAAAAAGTCCCCCGCTATAGACTTGGGAGAGGGATTTGAACATCATCCCCAAGCCCTCTTTATCTGATGAATCCTGAATCCACCTGCTTAGGAGAGATTTAAGAGATTGCCTTCGTCCCAAATTGCTCCCTATGCTCTATATAATGCACTACTTTTGGCCAGGGGCCATAGGGCTCTGGTCAAAAGTGGAGCACCATATAGGGAATAAGGCACCATTTGGGACACAGCCATTGCGTGGGTAAGTCGACCATGATGGCGTAGTCAGCTAGCTGTTTGCTTCCTGTTTGCTGGCCTTTCTGTTTTGTTTTCAAACCCGGAGTTTCTCAGTAGTAGTCATCCTGTTTGGGCGTGGGTTTAGGGACTAAGAATAGCCCTGCCAGGTTACAGGTGTCCCTCCGTGTGTAGGAGTAGCCTAGCCCTGGCTTCTCGCCCAATCTTGGAGTGAGTCAGGGGAAATATGGCCGGCCCATGCCCCTCTCACTCACGCCCCCAAAACAGGCAGTCACAGGCAGCCGGTGCTAATCCCGCTTCATTCCGAGTAATCCCAGACAATTCCGGGCTAATCCTGGAGTTGATTCGGGGGCACTCCCAGCTGGGCGTCTCACACAGTCCACTGCCAGGTCATCGTGTGCACCGCGAGCAGCCTGGATACGGTACGAATCAATGGGAGGAGGAAGATGAGGGGGCAGACTAAGGAGATTCCGTTGTTAAGCAACCTGTCCATGTAAGACAATGAGAGGAAAAGCCATGATCTACAAGGCCATGTAATACAACCACCCTTTCAATTTCCTATCTGACAGAGCTAAGTGGAATGCCTCACTCTGAGTTCGTTTACGGCAGAATAGAATGTTAAAAACGTTATTGTCTATTAAATATTCATGAAATGTTTGTGGCTTTGAGGAATAGACAAATGAAGGGTAGCACACAAAAACATAGAATGACAACGGAGCACACACTCCAAACCCCCTTGGTCCGGCAGCTATCTCCTATTCAAATCGTTGCCAATTTATACAATACATAATGGTGGAAGGCAGAAATAATGACGTGAGATAGAGAGCTAACACACAAATGTATTGCCTGATCCCACCCGACTTAAGTGAACAGGCTGTGCGGTATATCAAAGGCTGTCAAATCAAACTTCTATGAATATGTAACTATCACAGAGTGGGTATTTAAGCAACAACAAACAGCGTGCAGTAGCCAAGCACTGTTATTTGTGGAAAAGGGCATCTGTCCGATTATAGAACAATTGTAGCTAGTGGAAGACAGCGTAGCACATGCAAATATGATTAGTAGAATGGCAAAGCCACTCAGACCACATCAAGTTCACAGAACACTCATGGGTACATTCAATATGGCAGCCGGTTCACCCGTCACATACGTAACATTGACTTGAATGGGAATGTCCTTTCTAGTAAATCTATTTCTGTGGTGTGGCACCCCGGTGGCCCCAGAGAGACAAATCGGCTTGAGCTCAACTCTCATTAGAGCCCACGATCCTGATACCTGACGTACATCTTCTTTATTCGCTCCCCACCAAGCCACTCCACCACAGCACTCTTTGCCCACAGATTCATCTTAAAACCTATTAGCACCCTCAAATCTGACACGTTCACACTCTTTCCAACACAGGTGGCCTCAGAGCAGCAGAAAGGGATTTTTCCTTTTCCCGAGACCGGGTACTACAAGACTTCCTGTTTTGGATCGACCAAGCTCTGTTCATGTTCCGAGAATGAACAAAAAAACGGGCCCTGGTCATTGTCGATAATTCCCCTCTCTTTCAAACCCTTTAATTTGCCCCTCAGCGTTCTGGCCATTCACATTGATTCCTGCTCAGTCCTCCCTCCACACACCCACTGAGTTTGATTTTGGATCTGGAGTAGGCAGTTCAACTTGGAGAATCGATTCAACTTAATAGCCCTCAATGGTAAGGTTTGGCTTTAGACACATCAAGGTCTGACTGTCTGTAGGAAGATATTCTATTGGACTAGCTTTGTGAAGGCGATATGGCTCCCATTCCAATGTCCTTGCCCGAGGGTACCCCCGGCATTGCGTGAGTAGGGTGACAGTGCCCAGTTGCCCAGCCTGGCACAATGCCAATGTGTCCCCTCTGCCGCCCCTCCCAGGGTAGCAATCTGCCGTTGAGACTGTGGTGAGCGGGGTGGTGGGGGCAATAGACCATCTGGGTTGGCTTGACTGGCTGGCTGGCAAGGCGGGCAGCTGGGATAGAGGGTGTAAGGGGGGTCGTGGGGTGGGAGTGTGGAGGCATAGCGTGGAGCCCAGTGTGTGAGAACCCTCCGAGCCACACAATGGGCTGCCCTCAAAATGGGGCCCCTCTACCCCCCACATACTCACAAGAGGGGATGGACGAAACAGGTCAAACTGTTTAGGGCCCATCTTGTGGAGAGAGGGTGTGCTCATTCAAACAGAACCAAGTGATGAGCCCAAAGACAAGAGGGCTCACGTGGGAACGCCAAAAGAAACCACTCACCCGGTTCAAATAACTTAAAGGGTTGGATGACTGGCATGTTCGTTCTGCAAAGACGAGAATCTGTCTGGAAGCTATTTACCGCCATTCGCCATGTACTCAATCGGTGTTTATCAATCCCATTTCATACAGAAAGAAGCCATTATGCTCCTCTGCTGTCTATGGGTATCTCTTCATGGCACGCCATTCATTAGATAAGCACAAATCAAGGGGGACCAGGAGAGGCTCTGGCTGTGTTTATTGTGATGCCTGTTTGTGCATCTACAGAGGAGGGGGAGGTGGAGGCTCAAACACAAGCAGTTTTGTTCAGGCAAAGGAATGAGTTTTGTCAGCTAAGCCTGTCTCCAGGCTATTGATGGAAATTAGCACCGGCTAAATATTTGCTTCCAGTGATTGATGTCACGGCTCGGCTTGTCCCCCTTTGAAGGGAAATAAAGAATGTAGAGGCGCATAGATTAATGGGAATAGGGGGGTTGGTGCATTCAGCATTCTCTGTCTGCAGGGGTGGGGTGGAGTGGAGGGATGGGAGGGCTTCAAGGGGACTGAAGGGCCTAATGGTACCAAAAATATGGCTCTATACGTAACAAAGCGGATACGGCACGCTATCCCAAGTGGCACCGGTACAGACAGGAACACAGATCTTATTGCCTGCGAAGGAAGCCCAAAGTCAGATGATAATTAAAATCCCTTTAGAGGAGGAGAGCCTACTTTAAGGAGAGACAGATGGGCAGATGGACGAGCCTGTTTTCTGGACTGCGACCAAATTGAAAAGATTAACAAAAAAATAGACCTCTTATTAGGAGGTGAGAAACTAACTTAGCCGCCACACGCCACCGGGGCGGCTGGTAGCCTTACGGTTAAGAGCGTTGGGCCAGTAACCGAAAGGTTGCTGGTTCGAATCCCCGAGCAGACCAGGTGAAACCTCTGGTGGTGTGCCCTTGAGCAAGGCACTTAACCCTAACTGCTCCTCCTGTAAGTCGCTCTGGAGAAGATCCTCTGCTGAACGACAAAAAAAAAAAAAGTAATCAAGCAATGCCATCATCATCGCCATGGTCCAATATATGTCCATAGTCACGGAACTATCAAGTAGGTCTAGTTGTGTAGTCACGGCAAGCCATGTCAGAAACCTAGGCTAGGAACCAGGCTGAGCTACAGTACAGACCATTGGCTACTATCTGTACCGAAGACATAGAACCTTAGCCATTAGAGGCTGACTAAGGCAAGTTTCCCCTCTTACGACAATACAAATTCACTTTCAGAATTTCTATATCATCCCATACACCACTCAGTGCCATTCCAAAGGGAAAAGAGGGAAAGTCAACTTAGAGTTTGAGCTGCCATGTGCCATGGTGCCCACAGTCAGGAGGTCTGTGGGGAGAGGGTGTAAGGGATTCCTGCTTGGCTGTGTTCTAATTGTAGCCAGTTCCTGGCAAATCACTGCCTGTGTACTTCTACAAGCACCAAGGGGGATGGTTAGCGGTTTGGAACTGCTGATCAAGAGCTGCACGAGCTTTGACGGCTAAAAATAGCCGCAAACAGATTAGCAGACCATCTGAGACCAGGATAGGGGAATGGAAAATCCACCAAGGAATGCCAGGATGGTCTTGGCGGTTTTCCAGTTGGCCGGCGTGAGGGGGACACGACATCTATGACACCCACGAGACGAAAGCCCCCCGCCTGAGCTCGTAATCACATCTGACGCCCACGCCAAACGTGGGCAAGACCTGTGCTGGGGCGGGCACGTGCAAGAGGGTATGGTTTTCCACAGGGGCTATGGGAGGTAGACTTCGCTTTCCCCTGTGAGGGTTCACAAAACAGGTGTACGGGTTGGGCCACCTGTGGGGCCTGCCACCTGCTCACAGCTCACACTTCGACCAACGTCTGGGGATCCATCAGACTCACATTTTCCACTGGGCCTGCCATCATGCTATCATAAAGTCAGTCATGCACGTTTCTGGAGTGAGGCTTTTACAGCTTTTTTAATTTGATTTATTTTTGCAAGGAAGAGTAGGTGTGTGTGTGTGTGTGTGTGTGTGTGTGTGTGTGTGTGTGTGTGTGTGTGTGTGTGTGTGTGTGTGTGTGTGTGTGTGTGTGTGTGTGTGTGTGTGTGTGTGTGTGTGTGTGTGTGTGTGTGTGTGTGTGTGTGTGTGTGTGTGTGTGTGTGTGTGTGTGTGTGTGTGTGTGTGTTTGAGTCAGGTCTTTTAACGGCCCACAGGCGGGCGGAGTGTGGATTTGATTATATAGAAACCACCCTCTGCCACATACAAAGAAACAGACGATGCAACAATGGACTCGATGCCGACGCGGTTCTCTCCGCCTCTCACTCTCCACCATAATCTCCTTCATAATAACAACAATCTCATTTCCCGCATTCTAAAGGTCAGTACACACCTCTGATCAGACTTTAATAAACAGCATTCTCAGGGTTTCATATCGGCAGAGCAGGAAACTCATTCGGCAGCGGGTTGCCTTATGGCACGCAGAATTCATTGAACAGTCCCTTCAATTGCTTGCAATTTCATAGCGCAGAGACTAATGATATCATCGCAATCAGATGGAAGCGGCCAAAGATCCAGAAAGACACACGCGTGTACATGCACGGATGCATGCACGCGGGCAGGCACACAGGCAGGCACGCTGGCAGGCACCCACACAGGCACCCACAGTAGGGTAGCCATCATTACTTGTGAGGTACAGATGATCTGAAGACCAAAACTCAGCCATGTCTATACGTATATCGCATGTATCAGTCACGCAATAACACACAGCTTCTCCCTCACACGTTCATCTTCTCACATAAACTGGCAAACAAAATATTCACATATGCCTCTCACACACACACACACACACACACACACACACACACACACACACACACACACACACACACACACACACACACACACACACACACACACACACACACACACACACACACACACACACACACACACACACACAAAGAGCCTGGCACAGTGGGCACGCTCATTACCACAATGCCAAGCTACTAGTTGCTAAGGAGACCTGTGGAAGAGGGAGGCTCCTTGTTTCCATAGCAGCCAGCCTGCTCCCTGCCAACTATCCCCCCGAGGGAAAGGCAGCTAGGGAGAGAGGAGGGAGGGTGGGGGTGGGGGGGTGAAGTAGGGAGAGGTGGAGGGCACCCGTCTAATAGGGGAGAGGTGTTGGGGAACTTCATTAAACGCCCTGTGTACCACACCAACCACTGCTTCTCAACAATATACACCGCATGCTATACACTTACACTCAAGTCTACTTACTCAGAGATGCAGAGAGCTACACCCACCTATGGTGTATGCCTACATATGACATTGAAAAGGGTATAAGTGTATATGCGGAATCATAGGTCAAGAAAAGGCCGCTATAGAAGGAAGGAGGGAAAATAAGAAAATAGAGAAAGAGAACAAAGGAGGATCAAAGAGGGTCTTGCATCTTGGTGAATGGTGGGGATCTTAATTTTGGAGGCGTCTGTTCGCCATGGAGCCATCTTGAGACATTCCTTTATGTAAACGCATTGTTACGACCGTCTCTTTGAGCCTATACGGCCGTCCAGTGTTCTAGATGACCTTTCGTAAGATAGGCGTCGGATGATTGGTTGAGCCTTCTGTGTGACATCACAGCCCATTACCGAAACTACAAAACAATGACGGCCAATTTCTCTCCCCTCGAATCTAAAACCAGTAGTAACCACCAACTTCACTGACCGTTATATCTAATATTCCCACACCCCAATAACATTGCAGCCGAGGATGGCTTGTTAGCTAGTCACCTCAGCCATTTTCTTCTAAAACAGCTCAGCTATCAATGCTAGCTAACTAGCTAACATTGGCTAGACTTCAGGAGACAGCTGGATATATATGATTCCACCATGGGCAACAACAACCGGCTACTAGCTAGCTTTTTACCTAAATATGTTCAATTCATAGTTAGTTTATCCACTGACCACTGCATTCAGCAGGATAGCTAAATTACTGAAACGTAGCTAGCTAACTCAGACAACTAATCGCAAATTTCCTATTCTTTGATAGATTTGGGTCAACTTGCTCATATAAAGCAACAGACCGTTTGTTTAACGGTAAAAATAACATTTAGTGGACTTGTTTTATGAATGACCGGACAGTGAAACTAAAATAGATGTCAGCTAGCTGGTGAGACTTCAATTTATTTCACAATTACTTAAGCTGAAGCTGGGTTTCGCCAAGTCATTCGGTGCTTACTGCTCATCCCGGTGAGCAAGCTAAACAGACAGCAAGCAGGCTCAACCAATCACCCAACATAACGCATGAATATTAATGACTTTGCCTCCGGCTATCCTACGAAAGGAAATGTCGCATCCAGTGAGCCCATTCCATCCACTTCCTGGAAATTCAGTCTATGAGAATGAACAAACAATCAATTATTTCAACTTCACATACTGTACAGCAATGCTGTATATCCAACTGTGCAGTACAACGGCTCAATGGGAACCTACTACACAACATACTCAAGCAAACATACTGTAGCAGCATTTCTGCACAAACCAAAAGCCAAACACTGGAGAGGACGAGAGTGCTCATTCAGGACTTACTCATTCTTCAAGAGATTGCTGAAACGGAGTACAGATAGTGATATGGCCAAGCGATAATGCTGAATTCATAGGTACCTTGCCTTTTACACTAAAGTGCATTCACATACAGTGAGAGCGCTTTATATAGTGGACAATGTATGAACCACGTTGCTTCCATGGAAATGAAATGGATTCTATTTCTATGGTCGCTTGACCCTCAAGATTGGAAGTGCCAACCTACTGTATGAATGAGGGGCTTTATTGCAGAGTTTGATTCTCAACAGGGGGGGGGGGATGAAGGACACAGAACACCCTGTCTGCTGGGGTAACTTGTCTCACTGTCTAGATTAATGAGAGAAGGAGCGATACCACTCTGCTCTGAGTAAGGAGGAAGAGAGGAATGGGGGATTTCACCCCTCCCCCTCTGTCTTCTCCATCCATTTCCCGAAACAAAAAGAGCCCAATTAGGTCAGTTTGAGTTGGTTTGAGTCTGGTGGTGTGTGTCTGTACATTTGTCTGTGTGTGTATGGGTGGGACACAAGGAGGGGGGGTTAGTGTGTGGTATGTGGTAGAGAAAGTGTTCGGGGGGGGGTCGTTCTCTCTATCGCTCACTTGTGTGGGAGAGAGAAGGGGAGAGCAGCCGGCCACAGAGAGAAAGAGCGAGCGAGACAAACACACAACTCTACAGCCTAAGCGGGGCAAAACTTGCTCTCAGCTCGACGGGAGACGCTGAAATATTAATCAGTATGCTCCGGTCACAGACTCCTCTCCTCTGAATGCAATCGCTTCAAACCCCTTCCCTCCCTAATGAGTGGCTACGAGTGGGTTCATGAATGGCTAATGGACACAGATGGGGGCTGATGGCGGGATAGATAGCGATGGGGGGGGGTAAGTGAGGTATTGGGGAGGGGGATGTAGAGACATGCCGTGACCTTTTAAGAGGCTCCTGAAAACTTCATTAAGGATATCCCCACTATTCCACTTCTCGTTCACTTTTTCATCCTCCCTCTCCATCTCTCATTCTCTATCTCTCCCTCTGTTACCTTCCTCTCGTTCCTTCCTCTCTCTGTCTCTCCATCTCCCTTGCACTCCCTGTTGGTGCGTGCTGACTGGTAACCCTCTTACCTTCTCACCCACACAACCCCTCAGAGCTATACTGTACACTGAAGTTTCTGTTCTAGGGCTATTTAAGGGCACTACACCAAACGACACACTTATGCTTTAACAACGTTCATGTCAAAATGTGCATACTGTACATGCAGGCAAACGTATAAATAACCTACCAACATTAAAACTGCAATAGACTGAACGTTGTCTCCAAAACCTGTACATAGAAATGCCTCATATAGAATGTAAACATAGAAATGTCTCATATAGAATGTGGTCAGCTGTCGGGCTGTAGAGAAAACCAATGCACTATTCCGGCCTTGTTGATTAGATGCGTAAAACCAAAAATGGCTAATAGATTTGGGATAAACCCCCACACTGAAGAAAGCATTATGCTGAGAAGTTTATGCACAATCCCCGATTCACTGAAGATACAAAATAAAGGGGAAAAGTAAAGCAAAAGGGAAAACATTTAAATTCAGTTTATTTTCGGGACTACTTATTGACTGTGAACCGTGCAGTAACGTTTTGAAAGTAAGACCACTTCAACTACTAATGAAACCCTAACTCCCCCTCAACATTCTCCTCAACTCAAAGTGTACGACACACAATCAGCTGCACCTGAAGATATCACGTTGTTTTTGGTGAAGTCAGGAGAGGATTAGTGAGCAGAAGAACGGGAAATGTGGGTTACTAAATCTTCCCAGGACCCAGGATTACTCATATGTTACCATAGAGGCCGTGGCCGGATTAGGAGGGGCTGGAGCGGGCCAGCGTGCTAACGCACATGCACACACGCCCCTGCGTAATCCACTCGCTAATTGGAGGAGTGGGCTCCTATTAGGCCTATGACCTAATTCTTGACCTACCTAAATTCTCTCCCTCTCAGCTGCAGTCATGGCTGGGCGGGCCACCGGATTACAGTTTGAACGGGGAAATGAGACCTGGTTCATAGGGGGTGTACAGGGCTGTATGGGCTCATGCTGCACTCATATCAGTATATCAGTACTGTTGAATGTGCTTCTATATATTTGGGTTAGCTGTATGTGGTTGTGCATGTGATGGTTCAAATATGCTCTCACGTGTTAATCAACATCTTTGCGTGACATTGAATGTATGGTGCTTTCCATCTAGTGTGTGTGTGTGTGTGTGTGTGTGTGTGTGTGTGTGTGTGTGTGTGTGTGTGTGTGTGTGTGTGTGTGTGTGTGTGTGTGTGTGTGTGTGTGTGTGTGTGTGTGTGTGTGTGTGTGTGTGTGTGTGTGTGTGTGTGTTGCCTCTTCTCCTAGAAGGGGGCTGCAGAGTTTCCGCCTGAGTGGTACTGTCAGTGGGTATCACTCAGCCTGGCTGTGTGGCAAGACGCGTGGATCATTAGCAGAGATGGAGAGAGAGAGAGAAGGAGCAGAACGGAGGAGAGAATGAAGGGAGAGAGAGAGAAGGAGCAGAACGGAGGAGAGAATGAAGGGAGAGAGAGAGAAGGAGCAGAACGGAGGAGAGAATGAAGGGAGGGAGACTGAGTCGGGCAGCACGTCTTAATATCCGTCTTGAGAGCATTATACACTGCACTGCACTCTCCTCTCAGTCACGCAATCACCCCGCCGTAAAAGCAGACTCAGCCCCCCTTTTCTCCTCTGTCACTCTCTCTCCCTCCACCTGCCCCCCCTCGCCCTGTCTCTTATTCACTCTCTCTCCCTCCACCTGCCCCCCCTCGCCCTGTCTCTTATTCACTCTCTCTCCCTCCACCTGCCCCCCCCCTCGCCCTGTCTCTTATTCACACTCTCTCCCTCCACCTGCCTCCCCCTCGCCCTGTCTCTTATTCACTCACTCTCCCTCCACCTGCCCCCCTCGCCCTGTCTCTTATTCACTCTCTCTCCCTCCACCTGCCCCCCCTCGCCCTGTCTCTTATTCACACTCTCTCCCTCCACCTGCCCCCCTCGCCCTGTCTCTTATTCACTCTCTCTCTCTCCACCTGCTCCCCCTCGCCCTGTCTCTTATTAACTCTCTCTCCCTCCACCTGCCCCCCTCGCCCTGTCTCTTATTCACACTCTCTCCCTCCACCTGCCTCCCCCTCGCCCTGTCTCTTATTCACTCTCTCTCCCTCCACCTGCCCCCCGCTCACCCTGTCTCTTATTCACTCTCTCTCCCTCCACCTGCCCCCCCTCGCCCTGTCTCTTATTCACTCTCTCTCCCTCCACCTGCCCCCCTCGCCCTGTCTCTTATTCACTCTCTCCCTCCACCTGCCCCCTCCCCTGTCTCTTATTCACTCTCTCTCCCTCCACCTGCCCCCTCCCCTCCCCCTGTCTCTTATTCACTCTCTATCCCTCCACCTGCCCCCCCTCGCCCTGTCTCTTATTCACTCTCTCTCCCTCCACCTGCCCCTCCCCTCGCCCTGTCTCTTATTCACTCTCTCTCCCTCCACCTGCCCCCCCTCGCCCTGTCTCTTATTCACTCTCTCTCCCTCCACCTGCCCCCCTCGCCCTGTCTCTTATTCACTCTCTCTCCCTCAACCTGCCCCCCTCGCTCTGTCTCTTATTCACTCTCTCTCCCTCTACCTGCCCCCCCGCCCTGTCTCTTATTCACTCTCTCTCCCTCCACCTGCCCCCCTCGCCCTGTCTCTTATTCACTCTCTCTCCCTCCACCTGCCCCCCGCCCTGTCTCTTATTCACTCTCTCTCCCTCTACCTGCCCCCCTCGCCCTGTCTCTTATTCACTCTCTCTCCCTCCACCTGCCCCCCTCGCCCTGTCTCTTATTCACTCTCTCTCCCTCCACCTGCCCCCCCTCGCCCTGTCTCTTATTCACTCTCTCTCCCTCCACCTGCCCCCCTGTCTCTTATTCACTCTCTCCCCTCCACCTGCCCCCCCTCGCCCTGTCTCTTATTCACTCTCTCTCCCTCCACCTGCCCCCCCTCGCCCTGTCTCTTATTCACTCTCTCTCCCTCCACCTGCCCCCCCTCGCCCTGTCTCTTATTCACTCTCTCTCCCTCCACCTGCCCCCCCTCGCCCTGTCTCTTATTCACTCTCTCTCCCTCCACCTGCCCCCCCCCTCGCCCTGTCTCTTATTCACTCTCTCTCCCTCCACCTGCCCCCCCTCGCCCTGTCTCTTATTCACTCTCTCTCCCTCCACCTGCCCCCCTCGCCCTGTCTCTTATTCACTCTCTCTCCCTCCACCTGCCCCCCCCCCTCGCCCTGTCTCTTATTCACTCTCTCTCCCTCCACCTGCCCCCCCCTCGCCCTGTCTCTTATTCACTCTCTCTCCCTCCACCTGCCCCCCCCCTCGCCCTGTCTCTTATTCACTCTCTCTCCCTCCACCTGCCCCCCCCCTCGCCCTGTCTCTTATTCACTCTCTCTCCCTCCACCTGCCCCCCTCGCCCTGTCTCTTATTCACTCTCTCTCCCTCCACCTGCCCCCCCTCGCCCTGTCTCTTATTCACTCTCTCTCCCTCCACCTGCCCCCCCTCGCCCTGTCTCTTATTCACACTCTCTCCCTCCACCTGCCCCCCCCTCGCCCTGTCTCTTATTCACTCTCTCCAAATCTCTTCCCACTTCATTCACTCCGTTCATTCACATTATCTTCATTATCTCTTTTTTTGTCTCTCTTGCTCCAAATCTATCGCTCCCACTTCTCTAGATTGCTGGCGTGTCATTTTCTTCTTCACTTGTTCCATGTTCTCCAACTCTGGAGCCTCCACATTCATTTCTTCTCTTTCCCTCTCTCCATCAGTGTCACTTGCCTGCGCTTTCGTCCATGGCGCTATGTAGCTACTGGCCTATGTCTTCAGATGTAGACACAGACTGACACAAAGACACAAAGACACACACGTCTCTGCTACAGACTTTCACTCCTCATCCGTTTTCCCAATCTGTCTCTGATCTCCTTCACTGGGCACAGCCCCAGTGCAGAGATGTCCTATGCTAAATATTGAAAACAACATGGATGACATTTACTAGAATAATGGTAAACATTTGACTGTATCCTTCTATAGAGCTGGGTCGTGTTCATTAGGTACCAAATGGAAGAAAATAGACTGAAACAGGGAAGGACTACATGGAGTTATCCAACAAGAAACACTCATTTAGGTTTTCTGTTGCAAAATGCATTTTCTGCAGCGTGTCATAATGAACACTACCCAGGACCCATATAAGCACGGCACCATTTGTCCCTCATGCAATGGTGGCTTGCGTGCTTAGCGGGTTAGGCGGTTGAATAACTTCTTTGCGTACATCTGTTGCTGGTAGCGTTAGCATTTTAACACACAAACAGATGATGGGATGCTGCATTTGTCCCTATAAAGAATGTGTGAGACCAGCACAGAGCTGCCTAGCGTGGCTCAGCGTTAGCCTCGCTAACACGGGAGGATAGCGAGACTAAGCGATGCAAACTGGCCCGATGCCAACAGTGCTCTGAAACAGACTGAAGCCTCAGATGACATGCAGACAGAAATGAGACGCGTGTACGGCCCACTCACTGCTCGGGGACCACGTGACCGCACAGATGCAAATGGGGCTGGGTGGATAGAGGACAGAGGATTTTGGCAAGTAGGCTATAAGACTGTTGGAACAGTGTATTTGAGGGAGGACTGAGGAAAAGATGGAATGATAGAGTGGCTAGCGACGGAGTGTGAAAAGGTGGGTCCATGAAAATCTGAAGCAGCCTAGACGTCTCATGTACAAGACAGGCAATCACATTGAGATTGCACACACTCACGTCCAAACACACACACACACACACACACACACACACACACACACACACACACACACACACACACACACACACACACACACACACACACACACACACACACGAGTAACACAACCCAACGACCTCTCCCTTATGACAGAAATACCATAATCACACACACATACAGTACATAATGCAACAACCAAACAATCTCTCCCTTATGACAAACATACATTCATAACATTCAGACAAACACACACACAACTTCAGCTACACACACCTTAACCTCAGCCATGTGGTCCTGCGCGCACGCACGCACGCACGCACGCACGCACGCACACACCCTCTCTTCTACAGCACTGATGTATTTGCCTCCCCTGTTGGTCCGTCTGCATGGATCACTTGTAAGTATTTGAGAAAATAATTTTGCTAAGCTGATTGCTAAAGGGGGGGGGGACAAATTAACGTTGCACAACTGCATAAAACCTTCTTGGGTCATGCTCTCCCTTATGTAATAGTGTGTGTCTGAGTTCCCGAAATACCACTCCCCCACCCGACACACACAGCCCCCGCCTCACCCCATTCACCCATTCTGTTCTAATTGAGGGATCTTTTTTCGGAAGCTGTTATTGCTCTCATTTAATTATTTATTTTGTCGGGAAGCACTGAGCAATCTGGTGGGATAAGATACGTTGTGTGTGTGGGTGTGGTTTGACAGTAACTGTAACATACAGTATGTGTGTGAGTGAGTCTAGACCAGAGTAGAACTTGAGTGAAATGAGGTATATGTGTAGGGAAGACGGGTCTTTGTGTGCCTGTGGTTTTGTTTATTTGCACGAAAGTAGGCTATATACTGTGTGTGAATTTTACAGTGAACATGTGATTTTGCGGGTGTATGTGTCTATGCATGTATGTGTGTTAGTTTAAATAGCCTTGTGGGTACCAGAAGTCCTCATAAGGATAGTAAAACAAGGACTATTCTGACAAGTGGGGTCATTGTGTCGGTTAGGTTTAGGGTTAGGGTTACAATTAGGGTTACAATTAGGGTTAGGGGTTACGGTTAGGTTTAGGGTTACAATTAGGGTTAGGGGTTACGGTTAGGTTTAGGTTAGGGTTACAATTAGGGTTACAATTAGGGTTAGGGGTTACGGTTCGGTTTAGGGTTACAATTAGGGTTAGGGGTTACGGTTAGGTTTAGGTTAGGGTTACAATTAGGGTTACAATTAGGGTTAGGGGTTACGGTTCGGTTTAGGATTACAATTAGGGTTAGGGGTTACGGTTAGGTTTAGGTTAGGGTTACAATTAGGGTTACAATTAGGGTTAGGGGTTACGGTTCGGTTTAGGGTTACAATTAGGGTTAGGGGTTTAGGGTTACAATTAGGTTAGGGGTTTTAGGGTTACAATTAGGGTTAGGGGTTACGGTTAGTTTTAGGGTTAGGGTTACAATTAGGGTTAGGGGTTACGGTTAGTTTTAGGGTTAGGGTTACAATTAGGGTTAGGGGTTACGGTTAGGTTTAGGGTTAGGTTTAGGGTAGGGTTACAATTAGGGTTACAATTAGGGTTATGGGTTACGGTTAGGTTTAGGGTTACAATTAAGGTTAGGGGTTACGGTTAGGTTTAGGGTTACAATTAGGGTTAGGGGTTATGGTTAGGTTTAGGGTTACAATTAGGGTTAGGGGTTACGGTTAGGTTTAGGGTTACAATTAGGGTTAGGTTTAGAGGTTAAGGTTAGGTTTAGGGTTAGTGGTTAGGTTTAGGGGTTACGGTTAGGTTTAGAGTTAGGGGTTACAGTTAGGCATAGGGTTATGGTTAGGGTTATGGTTAGGTTAAGGTTTAAGGTTAGATTTAGGGTTAGGGAAAATAGGATTTTGGATGGGAAGCAATTCTTTGGTCCCCACAAGGATAGCAATACAAAACTCTGTGTGTGTGTGTGTGTGTGTGTGTGTGTGTGTGTGTGTGTGTGTGTGTGTGTGTGTGTGTGTGTGTGTGTGTGTGTGTGTGTGTGTGTGTGTGTGTGTGTGTGTGTGTGTGTGTGTGTGTGTGTGTGTGTGTGTGTGTGTGTGTGTGTGTGTGTGTGACTGTGTGACTGTATGAGTTTCTGAGTGCACTAATGGACGCACACTTGAGCTGAAGTGAGCAGAGTAGCTGAAGTGCAGCCAAGTCTGGCTTCCAGTCCTGCTTGGAAGCTCTAATCCACTCATCTCCCTCTCCTTCTCTGTCTCTTCGTCTGCTCTCTCTCTCTCTCACACACACACATGTATGGTTCTTTTCTGGGTACATCAGACTGGATACAGAGCTGAACCTACCGCTATATCAGCCAACTGTAACCCTAGCCTGGCTGTCCATCAATGATGGACACACCTGTGGTCAAAGGCAACTATAGCAACCATAACTCCCCCCACTCTCCCTGTGGAAATGTCAGTCAGATACAGCCAGAGACCAGAGACAACTCTAAGACCGGCATTTCGGGAGAATAAAAGAGAGGCGTTTATATCACGCTCGTTTTAGTAATGAAAGAATGACTGAAGAGAGAGGAGGAAGGAGAGACGAAACAGGACATCAAAAGAGGATGAAAGGAGAGGGAATAAATGAGCGAGGGATGGCGAAATGAGTGCTAAAAGGTGGTACTTTTGAGAAAAGGAATGAAAGTGACTGAAAGTGTGAAATAGAGCAAGAGAGGAAAGGAAGTGAAGGGACTGAGTGACAAGAACTGGGTGTGTGAGAGAAGAAAAGCCCAAAATACGAGAGAAAGAGAGTCAAAAGGAGTGGGAGAAAAAAGCTAGAGAGAGAAACACAGGGAGATCGAGACAGAGAGAGAAAAAACCTCTCCCTCAACCTGATCAAGACAATGGAGATGATTGTGGACAGCAGGAAAAGAAGGACCGAGCACGCCGCCATTCTCATCGACGGGGCTGTAGTGGAGCAGGTTGATAGCTTCAAGTTCCTTGGTCTCCACATCACCAACAAACTAACATGGTCCAAGCACACCAAGACAGTCGTGGGTCCTCTGATCCTCAAAAGGTTCTACAGCTGCACCATCGAGAGCTTCCTGACTGGTTGCATCACTGCCTGGTAAGGCAACTGCTCGGCCTCCAACCACAAGGCACTACAGAGGTTAGTGCGAACGGCAGTACATCACTGGGGCTAAGCTTCCTACCATCCAGGACCTCTATACCAGGTGGTATCAGAGGAAGGCCCTAAAAATGGTCAAAGACTCCAGCCATCCTAGTCATAGACTGTTCTCTCTGCTACAGCACGGCAAGCAGTACTGGAGCGCCAAGTCTTGGTCCAAGAGGCTTCTAAACAGCTTCTACCCCCAAGCCATAAGACTCCTGAACATCTAATCAAATGGCTACCCAGACTATTTTCATTGCCCCCCCCCCCCCCACCCCCTCTTTTACGCCGCTGCTACTCTCTGTTATTATCTATGCATTGTCACATTAATAACTCTACCTATGTGTACATATTACTTCAATTACCTTGACTAACAGGTTGACTCAGTACCGATTTGATTTGAGCGAGACAGACAGACAGACAGACACAGAGAGAAGCGCATGCAGAGAGACTGAAACTGAGGGAGACAGACGTGCTGGGTTCATTCTGGTCTATCTGCTGGCTCTGAGTTCAGCACTCCTCATACGGTCAGAATTCTAAACATTGGGCCCCGCGTCCTGACCTACAATCATCCCCCCTGACACACAAATCCTGCTGGCCACCGCTAACCTCCCACACCACCCCTGCTGCTACAGTCCCGACTTGGGTTGGAAAATTCCCCAAAATGTCTCGGTTTTTTTTTGTTGTTCAAAAGAATTCCAGATTGGGGAATTCCATCAAGAGTTAATTCCCTGCCGATTCCAGGAATCCTTCAAAGAGGAAAAAACAGCGAACTTTGGAAACTATACCCCTACCCCCAGTGAACAGCACCCCAATGTAGTACCATAGGCTGAAGTTGGGCTAAGATACATATCCAAGTTCCAATTTGTGCCCTTCTCCCCAGGTGCATAAAACTGTTTCTGAGGGCAACTTGTACCTGCAGTGACCCAGCTGACCACCAACAGCCAAATCCATCAACTGCATGGGCGGAAGTGGGCTACATACAGGTGTACATGAATAGCCAGAAACATTAGCATAACAAGCAGACTGTAATGGTTCTCAGCCCTGGTCTCCTCTTCACTCTCATATCCACCTGTCAACGATACGTCAAGCTTCTGTCAACGGTAACTACATTTCCCTTTGTGATACAGCCCTCTTCATCCCCCTTTAGAGCGGTTATCTGTCCAGCCACGTGGCTGCGGGAACCTTAGATAAGCTGATAGACGGCTCACACACACACACTGATAGAAGGCCCAGACACACGCGCACACACACACTGATAGATGGATGGCCCAGATACACACACACACAGGCAGGCAGGCAGGCAGGCAGGCAGGCAGGCAGGCAGGCAGGCAGGCAGGCAGGCAGGCAGGCAGGCAGGCAGGCAGGCAGGCAGGCAGGCAGGCAGGCAGGCAGGCAGGTTGAGAGGGGTGGGACAGACGTGGACACGCCACCTCAAACTGGCCAAAGATGGGAGTGTCACCCACCCAGCCTCTACTCTCTCCCCTCCTTGCTCTTCTACTTCCCTCCCTCACTCTCTCTCTCCCTCTCTCTTTCCCCATTCTCTCCCTCATCAATCACTGCATACAGGGAATGCAAAAAAATGGGGTTATGAAATATGAAACATAACCACCCAGAATTTCTGCGCTAATTTTTTTTGTGGCTCTGAGAGAAATATGGCTTCCAGTGTACAGCATCTCCGTATGTAGACGGAAGAGAGAATCATATGTTTTTTTAACGTAACATCCTTTTCTTACTTTATTTATTAAATAAATGATAAACATTGAAAAAAATGTATAAAACCACCCTCGTGTCAGCAAATGTTTGATCATTCAAATGCAAATATGACAGGTTCATGGCCATTATTCTGTGTATCTCAATGGGGATTCCGCTCCACACAGGCGTAAAGAAGGACAAAAGACTGGATGGAAAACCATCAGTGAGTACATTATGTAAATGACAGTGTTGCATTACAGAAAAGCTCATTTCATCACACTGTACAATGAATACCAAGATCGTTTTATCATAACAACAATAAAGACTGGGAAAGGCCTTAATGGGACTCACAGGGTCGAGTTGCCTTACATAAAACAATGTCAGCATTCTAAACATCAACACACTGTAGGCATGTATCACTAAATCAATCATAACAATGCATGACATTCCACAAACGTTGCTAGAGAAATATAGAGACGCTCATCTGATCTGTAAGTAAGTGTAAATAGTAGGTTTGTGACATTCCGTGGACAGTAAGAGGAGGTGTACAGTGTAGAGTTCGACCGATTGTGATTTTTCAATACCGATACCGATTATTGGAGGACCAAAAAAAAAAGCTGATACCGATTAATCGGACGTTTTTTTGTATTTATTTGTAATAATGACAATTACAACAATACTGAATGAACACTTATTTTAACTTAATATAATACATCAATAAAATCAATTTAGCCTCAAATAAATAAAGAAACATGTTCAATTTGTTTTAAATAATGCAAAAACAAAGTGTTGGAGAAGAAAGTAAATGTGCAATATGTGCCATGTAAAAAAGCTAACGTTTAAGTTCCTCGCTCAGAACATGACAACATATGAAAGCTGGTGGTTCCTTCTAACATGAGACTTCAATATTCCAAGGTAAGAGGTTTTAGGTTGTAGTTAACCTCTTGATCCTACCTGACACGCAGGCGTCCCATCTAGACATCTGGAAATGCAAATGCGCTACGCTAAATGCTAATAGTACTAGTTAAAACTCAAACGTTCATTAAAATACACATGCAGGGTATTGAATTAAAGCTACACTCGTTGTGAATCCAGGCAACAAGTCAGATTTTTAAAATGCTTTTCGGCGAAAACATGAGAAGCTATTATCTGATAGCATGTAACACCCCAAAAGACCCGCAGTGGACGTAAACAAAACAAAAAATTAGCATAGTCGGCGCTACACAAACCGCACAAATAAAATATAAAACATTCATTACCTTTGACCATCTTCTTTGTTGGCACTCCTAGATGTCCCATAATCACTATTGGGTCTTTTTTTCGATTAAATCGGTCCATATATAGCCTAGATATCGATCTATGAAGACTGTGTGATAAACGGAAAAAAATAGCGTCTTATAACGTAACGTCATTTTTTTAAATTAAAAAAGTCGACGATAAACTTTCACAAAACACTTCGAAATACTTTTGTAATGCAACTTTAGGTATTAGTAAACGTTAATAAGCGATCAAATTGATCACGAGGCGATGTATATTCTATAGGGGTACGTCTGGAAATAATGTCCGGGTAAATCTCAACCAAAATATCCGGTCGGAGACCGGAAGAAATGCTCTGCCTTGCGTCCGATTGACCAAGAAACAAATCGTAGGCAAATGACAAGCATGTTGACATTGTTTGGAAGCTGTAGGTATTGCAACCTCGGCCGCATTTAATGTGGTTCGCCTTTATCAATCGGTTGAAGTGGCGCATGGATATATGTTTCCATTTTCAGTGATCAGATTTTCCTGCACTTTTCGATGAAATGCACGTTCTGTTATAGTCACAGCCGTGATTTAACCAGTTTTATAAACGTCTGAGTGTTTTCTATCCACACATACTAATCATATGCATATACTATATTCCTGGCACGAGTAGCAGGGCACTGAAATGTTGCCCAATTTTTAACAGAATGTTCAAAAAAGTAGAGGGTCGACTTAAGAGGTTAATATAGTATTTATAAGACTATTTCTCTCTATACCATTTGTATTTAATTTTACTTTAACTATTAGATGTTCTTATAGGCACTTTAGTATTGCCAGTGTAACAGTATAGCTTCCGTCCCTCTCCTCGCCCCTACCTGGGCTCGAACCGGGAACACATTGACAACAGCCAACCTCGAAGCATCGTTACCCATCACTCCACAAAAGCAGAGCAAGGGGAACAACTACTCCAAGTCTCAGAGCGAGTGACGTTTGAAACGCTATTAGCGCGCACCCCGCTAACTATCTAGCCATTTCACATCGGTTACAC
This sequence comes from Oncorhynchus gorbuscha, assembly GCF_021184085.1. Classification (NCBI taxonomy): domain Eukaryota; kingdom Metazoa; phylum Chordata; class Actinopteri; order Salmoniformes; family Salmonidae; genus Oncorhynchus; species Oncorhynchus gorbuscha. The sequence continues at coordinate 57,612,677 of NC_060187.1, forward strand.
CAGCCTAATCTCGGGAGTAGATAGGCTTGAAGTCATAAACAGCGCAATGCTTGAAGCATTGCGAAGAGCTGCTGGCAAAATGCACTAAAGTGCTGTTTGAATGAATGCTTACGAGCCTGCTGCTGCCTACCATCGCTCAGTCAGACGGCTCTATCAAATATCAAATCATAGACTTAATTATAAGTCTAAATATTGCTGTTACATAGTGCAACCTTCAATGTTATGTCATAATTACGTAACATTCTGGCAAATTAGTTTGCAAAGAGCCAGGCGGCCCAAACTGTTGCATATACCCTGACTCTGCTTGCAATGAACGCAAGAGAAGTGACACAATTTCGCCTGGTTAATATTACCTGCTAACCTGGATTTTTTTAGCTAAATATGCAGGTTTAAAAATATATACTTCTGTGTATTGATTTTAAGAAAGGCATTGATGTTTATGGTTAGGTACAGTCTTTTTTGCAAATGCACTTTTGTTAAATCATCCCCTGTTTGGTGAAGTTGGCTGTCTTTGTTAGGAAGAAATAGTCTTCACACAGTTCACAATGAGCCAGGCGGCCCAAACTGCGGCATATACCCTGACTCTGTTGCAAGAGAAGTGACATAATCTACCTAGTTAAAAGAAATTCATGTTAGCAGGCAATATTAAACTAAATATGCAGGTTTAAAAATATATACTTGTGTATTGATTTTAAAAAAGGTATTGATGTTTATGGTTAGGTACACATTGGAGCAACGACAGTCCTTTTTCGCGAATGTGCACAGCATCGATTATATGCAACGCAGGACACGCGAGATAAACTAGTAATATCATCAACCATGTGTAGTTAACTAGTGACTATGATTGATTGATTGATTGTTTTTTATAAGATACGTTTAATGCTAGCTATAGCAACTTACATTGGCTTCTTCCACATAGCCTGGTTCCTCTCTAGGTTTCTTCCTAGGTTTTGGCCTTTCTAGGGAGTTTTTCCTAGCCACCGTGCTTCTACACCTGCATTGCTTGCTGTTTGGGGTTTTAGGCTGGGTTTCTGTACAGCACTTTGAGATATCAGCTGATGTACGAAGGGCTATATAAATAAATTTGATTTGATTTCTTACTGCATTCGCGTAACAGGCAGGCTCCTCGTGGAGTGCAATGTAGTTAGAGCGTTGGACTAGTTAACTGTAAGGTTGCAAGATTGAATCCCTGACCTAACAAGGTAAAAGATCTGTCGTTCTGCCCCTGTACAAGGCAGTTAACCCACCGTTCCTAGGCCGTCATTGAAAATAAGAATGTGTTCTTAACTGACTTGCAGAGTTAAATAAAGGTGAAAAAAATGACGGCAGGAGGAGAACAGGAGAGAGCTGGGGTGAATATTGGAGGCAGAGAGTCAAACCTGGGTTCAAATACTATTCAAGATCATTTTAAATACTTTAGCTGGGCTTGATTGAGCTTGCCTGACACAATGGCACCAATGAAATAGTAGCAAAATGGCAAAACCCCAAACATTGCCCATCTGGCACTCCAGACAGACTAGCTCAAACGCTCTAAGTATTTGAACGATTTCAAAGTATTTAAACCCAGGTTTACTGAAGGCAGAGTGAATATGAGGGCTGTGCTAGGAGTCTATACACAGTGGGTCTGCTGCCTTGCCTGAGTGGAGCAGGCTGCCTGCAATTAAGGTGAAATCAGGGAGAAATCTGCACTGCCTTGATAATGAGCCTCGTCTGAATTATTAATGAGAAGCCGTTCCCCCGGGGAACTGAACTCCCACTGAGCTCATCAGACGCATGTGAGCACTCTCACACACACACACACACACACACACACACACACACACACACACACACACACACACACACACACACACACACACACACACACACACACACACACACACACACACACACACACACACACACACACACACACACACACGAGTGAGCACAGACACATGCATGTAAGCGCACACACACCGAGGTATACAGTACGTGCACACATATACATAATACCACAGGAGGTTGGTGGCACCTTAATTGGGGAGGACGGGCTCGTGGTAATGGCTGGAGCGGAACGAGTGGAAAGATATCAAACACATGGTTTAAATGTGTTTGCTGCCATTCCATTTGTGCAGTTCCAGCAATTATTAAGAGCCATCCTCCCTTCAGCAGCCATCCACTGCATAAAACACATTGACACTCACCCTAGCAGACACACATGTACAGAGCCACGCATGTATCCACAGACTCAAGCTCACCGACTCAATCATAGACAGACCAAGTTACTCCCAAGCACCGACAACATTTCATTTCACAATAGCAATATGTTATCAGCTGCTGCGTGGACATTTGTGATTTATCCATGTAGTGAAGCTCTACAAATAAAATTGATTGTTTTTCATGTTCAAGAAAGAAGAACGGGAACGGATATCCAAATGAATAGCTCCCAAACCAACCCACACGCAAGTCAAAGGGCTCGTCCGTAAGCATTTCACAGTAAAGTGAAATGCAAAAAAAGTCTACACCAGTTGTATTCTGCGCACGTGACAACTACAATTTGGATTGAATTCAGCAGAAGGGAGCTTGATGTGGAGCTTGAAATCGACTTGAGGGACATCGTTGCTAATATTTGAGTCACTCCCACTGAGACTCTTGTCCTACGGACAAACAAGATGGCTCCCAATGTACATCCAGCCATGCCCAGTTGGTAGAGCATGGCGCTTGTAACGCCAGGGTAGTGGGTTCGATCCCCGGGACCACCCATACGTAGAATGTATGCACACATGACTGTAAGTCGCTTTGGATAAAAGCGTCTGCTAAATGGCATATATTATTATTATATTACATACATTCTCTGAACCACATACAATGGAACTATAATCACAAATAAAACTGCAAAAAAATCAAATTAGACTGGACTCTGTATATCAGTTCAAAGAGTTGTCTTACCACTTTCACGTACACACACAACACACACACACACACACACACACACACATCTACATTCACCAAATCCTCCAAAACAAAGCCTTTTGGTGAGCGAACACAAGCCAAGTGGAAGGATAAATATTTGGTTTGGGATGAAAATAGAGCGGAGGGACTGACCACATCCACCTCCAGCTTTTATTGGGCACAATACAAAACCACCGAAAGGACTAGCACTCTCAGTGTCTCTTTCTACTTGTTGTTTCGTTGGAATATAGGCCTTGTTGCGGATGCCTGCCGATAACTCATTGTGCACCCAGTCAGTTAGCTGGATGGTTGGATCATGATGTATACAGAGAGCAACACAAAAGCAGGCCTCCCCCTCTTCCCTCTTTACTTCCCCATCCAACCCTGGCAGGGTAGAGAGAGAAATGTAGAAAGAGATGTGCTTTCTCAGAGGATCCAACATTGGCCCAATGCTGAGAACAGAACCCCCATCCCCCCTTCCTTCCCTTGACTGTGGACGTTCCAAACTCATAAAGTGCCTCGGCACACCAAGTCCCAGGCTGTAAAAGGCATCAGCAAAAGCATTTGACTCTTACCAAACAATGCCACACCTCCCCAAAGAGCCAATCCAACACAAGTCCAGCAAGTTTCAAAACAAAGAACTACCACATCTACAATACTTTTCCCTCTCATCATACCCCCACCCCACCCCACAGGCCTCACCACCAAGAACACAGTGTTCTTCCATGGGTGGTGCTCCAAGGCACAGGGATAGTGTGTGTGTTTGCGCGCATGTAGGTATGCATGGTAGGAGCCAGCCCAGTCAGAGGGTGATGAGACGCTGCAGGAATGACGATCCACTGAGCCATATTTTGTATTTATTTTGAAATGAGCAGAGTCCACGTCCTAAAGACCTAGCCTGACTCACAACACTGCCTGAGAAAACTAGAGAAAAGGGGGTTTAGTGTGCTAAGTCTTAACATGGAAACCCTCTTAGTGAGTGACCCTATGTAACTAGGGTTGCGTCCCAAATGGCATCCTATGCCCTACATAGTGTACTACTTTTGATCAGAGCTCTATGGGACCTGGTCAAAAGTAGTGCACTAGAAAGGGAATAGAGTGCCATTTCCAACATATTTTGAATGATACAGTTAAGGTTTGGGATAGTGTTCAAATTGAGGGCCTAGTAGGGTTGCAAAGGATCGGAAACCTTCCGGGGAATTTGGGGAATTTTGCTTAAATTCATCAAAAAAGTTAGCTTATAACAGTTAACATTTTTGTGGGATACACTTAAGGCAATTCTAGGTCTTGTTGCATATTTTGGATAAACTATCCCCAACTCAAAACCCTCTGCACGCACAGTGCATTCTTCCCTCACATGTGCAGTGCACTTTTCCATCACATGTACAGCTGATTCTCAAGATCTTGCACACTAATGAGATGCTATTGAGCCCACATTATGACACTGTCTGAGCCAAGGACTACATACTTTCTGGTAAATTGTGATTACAATACTGGGTGGGGTGAATATATTTTATTTTATTTGACATACATTATGTTTTGTTAACTAGTAAATAGTAGCCTACAGCAAAGTGTGTATAAATAATTTATATCTTGTTAACAATTTCTGCTAGTTAGTTTTTACTACCATGTGGTTTTAGCTTGTTTGAGCCTGCTAACTGAGGCGTGTTAATGCACCTGTTTCCATACATATTTCATTTTAAAACATGTATCTTACAAAGGAGTTGTTTAATCTAACTGCTTAACTATTTATATGTACATGGAATAGTACTCACTTTACTCATTTTTTTCTAATCTTTACAGGAAAATGCCACGGGCACTATGTGATGTGTGGAGACATTACACTGCAGCTAATGTAGAAGGAAAAGCTGTGCACATTTGCAAATACTGTGCCAAATCATATGTGAAGAATGCAACAAAGATGCAGAATCGTCTGGCCAAGTGCATAAAGTTCCCTCAGCGCTCACAACAAGCAACATCTGACAAAAGTCCCTTTACTTCTATTCGAGGTGAAAATTATGAATCAGACACATTATCAATAGCAACAGCTCATGGTCCTCCTGGAATCAGACGTTTTTTTGACTCATGGGAGGAATGTAGTCAGAGAAAAATGCTGATGAATGTCTTGCTCAAGCTGTGTATACAACTGGTTCACCTTGATGCTCACAGGCAATATGTATTGGAAGAGTTTTCTGAATGTCCTTTGACCAGCATACACCCCTCCAACCAGACATGCTTTATCTACTCATTTGCTGGATGCAGAGTAAAACAGAGTTCTAGTGAAGGTCAAGCATATCACAGAGAAAGCAGACGGTGTTGTAATCATCTCTGATGGGTGATCGAATGTTTGTGTGCAAGGAATAATTAACTACACAATCTCCACCCCTCAACCAGTATTATACAAGAGCACAGACACAAGGGACAACAGACACACTGGTATCTACATTGCAGATGAGCTGAAGGCAGTCATCAATGACCTTGGACCACAGAAGATATTTGCACTGGTGACAGACAATGCTGCGAACATGAAGGCTGCTTGGTCCTACCCTCACATCACACCCATTGGCTGTGCTGCTCATGCATTGAATCTGATCCTCAAGAACATCATGGCACTGAAAACAATGGATTCACTCTACAGGAGAGTCAAGGAAATGGTAAGGTATGTGAAGGGTCATCAAGTTATATCAGCAATCTACCTCACCAAGCAAAGTGAGAAGAATAAGAGCACCACATTGAAGCTGCCCAGCAACACCTGTTTGGGTGGCGTTGTCATCATGTTTGACAGTCTCCTGGAGGGGAAGGAGACTCTCCAAGAAACGACCATATCAGGCTGACGATATAGACAGTCCCATTAAGAGGATCCTCCTGGATGAAGTATTTTGGGAGAGAGTGGTAAGCAGCCTGAAACTCCTGAAACCTATATCAGTAGCCATTGGACGGATTGAGGGAGACAATTCCATCCTGTCTGATGTTCAGACTCTGCTTGCAGATGTAAGAGAAGAAATCCGTACTGCCCTGCCTACTTCACTGTTGCTCCAAGCAGAGGAAACTGCAGTTCTGAAATAATCAAAAAGCGTGAAGACTTCTGCCTGAAGCCCATACACACCGCAGTGTACATGTTGGACCACAAGTATGCTGGCAAGATCATCCTGTCTGGTACTGAGGTCAACAATGCCTATGGTGTCATCACTACCATGTCTCGCCACCTTGGCCTGGATGAGGGCAAGGTTCTTGGCAGTCTGGCGAAGTACACTTCCATGCAAGGGCTTTGGGATGGAGATGCAATATGGCAGTCGTGCCAACATATCTCATCAGCCACCAGGTGGAAGGGACTTTGTGGATCTGAGACTCTTTCCCCTGTTGCCTCCATCATCCTCCAAATCCCACCAACATCAGCCGCCTCAGAGTGCAACTGGTCCTTCTTTGGGAACACACACACCAAAGCGCGCAACAGGCTGACCAATACAAGGGTTGGAAAATTGGTGGCCATCAGGGAAAATGTTAGGCTTTTTGAGCCTGATAACGAGCCATCCTCAATAAGGTTGGAAAGTAACAGTGAAGATGAGGCCTCAAAGACTGGTGTTCAAGAGGTGGACATTGAGGAGCTCCGGGGAGAAGACATGGAAGCCTGAGAGGAAGACAACAAAGCTTTAGTTTCTAGACTATCATTTTACAGATGTATGTTGAAAACATTTTTGGGAGATGCGATGGATCATTGGGGATCATTCAATATTCCCTTTCTTTTGTGTTTCAGTGAAATCATCCCATGTGAAGAATCAACTCATTTAATTAAAGTTCAATTCGTAACTAAAAAATTGGTTTTATTTCTATTGGAAGGATTTAATCATTTGCAATTACAGTGCCTTGAGAAAGTATTCGCCCCCCTTGAACTTTGCGACCTTTTGCCACATTTCAGGCTTCAAACATAAAGATATAAAACTGTATTTTTTTGTGAAGAATCAACAACAAGTGGGACACAATCATGAAGTGGAACGACATTTATTGGATATTTCAAACTTTTTTAACAAATCAAAAACTGAAAAATTGGGCGTGCAAAATTATTCAGCCCCCTTAAGTTAATACTTTGTAGCGACACCTTTTGCTGCGATTACAGCTGTAAGTGGCTTGGGGTATGTCTCTATCAGTTTTGCACATCGAGAGACTGAAATTTTTTCCCATTCCTCCTTGCAAAACAGCTCGCGCTCAGTGAGGTTGGATGGAGAGCATTTGTGAACAGCAGTTTTCAGTTCTTTCCACAGATTCTCGATTGGATTCAGGTCTGGACTTTGACTTGGCCATTCTAACACCTGGATATGTTTATTTTTGAACCATTCCATTGTAGATTTTGCTTTATGTTTTGCATCATTGTCTTGTTGGAAGACAAATCTCCGTCCCAGTCTCAGGTCTTTTGCAGACTCCATCAGGTTTTCTTCCAGAATGGTCCTGTATTTGGCTCCATCCATCTTCCCATCATTTTTAACCATTTTCCCTGTCCCCAAACCATGATGCTGCCACCACCATGTTTGACAGTGGGGATGGTGTGTTCAGGGTGTTGCTTTTACGCCAAACATAACGTTTTGCATTGTTGCCAAAAAGTTCAATTTTGGTTTCATCTGACCAGAGCACCTTCTTCCACATGTTTGGTGTGTCTCCCAGTTGGCTTGTGGCAAACTTTAAACAACACTTTTTATGGATATCTTTAAGAAATGGCTTTCTTCTTGCCACTCTTCCATAAAGGCCGGATTTGTGCAATATACGACTGACTGTTGTCCTATGGACAGAGTGTCCCACCTCAGCTGTAGATCTCTGCAATTCATCCAGAGTGATCATGGGCCTCTTGGCTGCATCTCTGATCAGTCTTCTCCTTGTATGAGCTGAAAGTTTAGAAGGACAGCCAGTTCTTGGTCGATTTGCAGTGGTCTGATATTCCTTCCATTTCAATATTATCGCTTGCACAGTGCTCCTTGGGATGTTTAAAGCTTGGGAAATATTTTTGTATCCAAATCCGGCTTTAAACTTCTTCACAACAGTATCTCGGACCTGTCTGGTGTGTTCCTTGTTCTTCAAGATGCTCTCTGCGCTTTTAACGGACCTCTGAGACTATCACAGTGCAGGTGCATTTATACGGAGACTTGATTACACACAGGTGGATTGTATTTATCATCATTAGTCATTTAGGTCAACATTGGATCATTTACATTTACATTTACATTTAAGTCATTTAGCAGACGCTCTTATCCAGAGCGACTTACAAATTGGATCATTCAGAGATCTTCACTGAACTTCTGGAGAGAGTTTGCTGCACTGAAAGTAAAGGGGCTGAATAATTTTGCACGCCCAAATGTTCAGTTTTTGATTTGTTAAAAAAGTTTGAAATATCCAATAAATGTCGTTCCAGTTCATGATTGTGTCCCACTTGTTGTTGATTGTTCACAAAAATATACAGTTTTATATCTTTATGTTTGAAGCCTGAAATGTGGCAAAAGGTCGCAAAGTTCAAGGGGGCCGAATACTTTCGCAAGGCACTGTATGTCTACTTATGATAAGGTAAAAAGTTTATGTTTCTGTCTCCATATGATATGGTAAATATATCCAATGCAAAATACATCTACATATAAAAGGAATTCATATGAATTTGCATATATTTCCGTTAATTCCCATATATTCCCGTTAATTCCCACGGAAAGTTTCCACCTCTGAAAATTGCCCAAGTATTCCCAACCCTAGTGCCGAGTACTGTGATTGAACACGCGACCCTCGGTGCTCGCTAGCAAGTCGCAAGCCTACTTGATGGTAATAGCGCTCACCATTGCCCCTAGTGGATGGTTTTGAAAGCATCTCCCGATATCATGGGGACCAGGACGAATGTCAAATATCGCCTTGGATGTGGAGTGACCTGGCTGGTGTGTGCATGCATGTACATAACAGAGAGTGTGTGCCAAGAGAGAGATACTGTATAGGGTGTTTATAATCAGACATCATAAATCTATCCAGATTGTATCATCTGTGCTCTCATTGTGTGCATCACTCTCTGTCTCTCTCAAATTACACAATTCCCCTGAGCCAAAAGAGAGGATAAAATATGAATCAGCTGAAGTCTAGGATGGTTTCCAGTCTTGCACCCTCAGACTACCAACCCGCAACACGGACGCACACACACAAACACACACATTCACACGCACACACTCACGCACAAACTCACACACACAATCAAGAGTTACCAGTCTCCTTTCTGTGCTGAGTTTTTACACACAAAGTCATGGACATACCCTCTCACACACAGAGACAGCCATATCCCTCTTATTTCCCAACTTGAGTTTCTCTCCCTCTTCTGCTAAGGCCTGTGTGTACTGACAGCACTGTGAGTGTCTGTACATCTCTCCACAGACGTTGGCACACATGTCAGTGTCACGTTTGTAGAAATCAATAACTAAACAGATATTATCCAATTGACTTTATCCCCTTTAAGAGTGATGACTAACGTAACACTGTAATGTGATTGTGTGATCGTCAGCGGACACCAGGGCGGTGTTCATTAGGGCAGGCAACGGAAAATGTTCTACAACGTTTCGCAACAGAAACTTAAAATGAGTCCCTCCCTGTTTCAGTCATTTTCGTTAATTTGATGCCTAATGAATACAACCCTGTCATTCCAAAATGTCAAACAAACAGCCCAAACTCAATCAGTAGTCTTCACTCTCCCTCTTCTCGTCCCCCTCTCCCTCTCCTCCTGTCTCTTTCTATTTCCCCCTTTTCCTCGCTCCACTCTCTCTCTTCTCCTCCCCCTCTCCTCCTGCCTCTTTCTATTTCCCCCTTTTCTTCTCTCCACTCTCTCTGATTTGGCTGATTTCTGTCAAGCAGCTAGCTAGCTAGCGGTTGACCCTATGCCCTCTTGGTCCGCTTGATACCTAAAGACACATTATAAATAACAGTCTGGTCACTTCAGATTAGACCGTCAGAACTGACGCACTCGCTCTGACCTGCCTCGCAATCCCTTGGCATCTGACTGCCTGCAGCTTACACACACACACACACTGTGCGACACACACACACACACATATACCCTAAGTAGCACATAGAACAACACCCATTCAGAGATCCCCCCCCCACACACACACACACACACACTCCTTTGGACCTCCTTGAACTAAATGAATATAGTAGCACCTGCAGGCATTACACACACAACAGCTGTCTGTTCTCAGCATCATGTGTGTGTATGTCCTGCGTGGGCTTGCCCTCATACGTGCGCGTGTGTGTGTTCCGTTTCTATGCCTGTGTGTGTTTGCGTACGTGCGTGTGCGTGCGTGGCCAACACCACAAAGCCCATGCACTACAGTCACCTCCTCGAATGAGATGATTAGGTTCAGGCCAGGGCCTCAGATTCCAGCCTTCCTAGAAGTCAGAGGAGCAGGTATTTATAGTCAGCAGTTGTGTGTTGCCAGCACTGTCTAGGACCAAGAGGGAATCCGGTGTCCATTCCAGACCAAGAGAGAGAGGAACTGGAAGCTTAAAAGACTACCTGCTTTTGGACCAGATTAGAACTACTACATACAGACCTCTCTTAATAGCCGTCTGCCTGTGCCTCTCCGTTTAGCCGACCCCTCCCCCTCTTATCCTCCTCCGCAAACCATACCATTTCATTTAATTTCATCAGCGGCTTAACAATATTTTTGTCTTTTATCTTTTTTTCCTTCTCCTGCAAACAAAACAAATAGCAAACTTGTTCCCACATCAAATGCTTTCGCCTTTTGATTGAAATGGGAATGCAGCGTATGATGCAAGAAATCTTATCCAACTCTCACACACACTCGCACGCACCTTACGAATAATTAGGGAGCCTGATATGATTGTGTAAGTATGCGAAAGTGTACGGGGAGGGAGATAGTGTCTACAAACAACTGACTCATAATTTGGACTGTGCTGCGAGTCTGCGACAGTATTCGCATCAAAAGCAGTTGGCCAACAACTGGACGTTAAGCCCTTGCACAGTCAATCATTTAAAGTGATTATTGACTATTACCATACGTTTTTATTACATACGAACGGCTGCTGTACGGACGATGGGGTTGTGTCGCGTTAAACACTGTCTCCTCAGGCCTGAGTACGCGAGTGCTTCCTCTAAGTGTATGTTTTCATTACCTACCACGTCTCAATGAAACCAGGCCAAGGCTATTACTGCAATTATGCCTGGCTTTAAAACAACTTTCCTAAACACCTTCATTACCTGGGACGGACCGCGCCTCTCGCCTCGCACCGTTCATAATAAACCTGTGTTCATAATAACCCTGGTCCTCATACTTTCTCAATCTTCCAGGGAGTCAAACCCCCTAATTTGCCCGTTTCGTAACTGTCGGGCTCGCTGACTGGTTGACACTACTGCTAAAGATAAAGCTGGGCTGTCGCTTAGCGGTTAAAGTCTGTTAGCTATGTCAATATGTTACTATTCCCTCTGCTAAAATGTACTGGAATGGAGCCCTAGGACAAGTGAACTGGAACAACGTCTGGCAAATATTGTATATCTAATAAGGTGAAAGAAGTATCATACAAACTCATTCATAGAATTGACCCTGTAAATACCTTTATTATACAGAGGTTTAAAATAGCTATTGATAACAAATGTGTATTTTGTGGTTGTGACCCAGAGACTCTTGACCAATTATTTTGGGACTGTTCTTATGTCAGAAGATTTTGGTGTGAGTTAGAAGATTTTATTTTCAAGTAAACAACTATTCCTGTTAATTGGAAAGATTCTGATATTACGTTTGAATTTTGATCCAAATTATATGAACCCTGATTTAACTTTCATTGTTCATTTGTTAATCTTTCATGGAAGATTCTTTGTCCATAAAAGGAAGTGGGCAGAGACCAAACCCCTCTTCACATTATTTAAGATAGAATTGAAATATTATTTTGAAATAATCAGTAAATGTAAAAACAAAAAAGCAATGCACACCATAAAAGTATGTAACAAATTGAAACTTAATCTTGATATGTAATACCCCTGTCTGTTAGGTTTATGTACTCTTGTTTGTATATTTCAGTATTTTTTGTTGTTGTATTTGTTGTGTATTTGTTGTGTACATAATAAACTAAATGTCTGTTAGTGGTGCCACTGCCGTCGAGGTACAGAGCGGGGATAACAAGGGCTCAGCCACCTGCAGACACACCTTAGCAGCGCTCACTTAAATGGGCTGGACTTAAAGAGTTAAGAGTTAGTCAGGCGCTTGGTGATTAAGGCTAAGCAGACTAAAGGACTGAACTCGACATACTCCTCAACTCGTGACTACCTAAGTGCACCCTGCTCCCTATGTAGTGCACCAATTTTGACCAGGGCCCTTAGGGGATTGGGCGCCATTTGGGACACACCCAAAGGCCTCTTTTAGAACCAGACTACAACAGGTGTTTATGTGAAGACGACCGAACTCCACAAAGAGAGACATACAGATCATAAAGACAAAGTCGGGTTTAAATGGAAAAGAAACACTTAAAACCCCAGGCCTCCAAGCATTTCTCACATGTACACCAATAGTGTTGGTTCATTACTCTGAGCCTGGTTGTGAAAGACGAAACTGACACTTGCCAAGCATGAAATACCTGGTAGGTGATGAACTGACATGTGTGATTTTCACTCTTTTATGGGGTGGTATTAGTGTAGTTCTGAATCCCACGTGTTCTGGTGTTGATTACTAGCTGTGGTCCTTTCAAAGCTGCTTTTTGGGCTCGTGTTCAAGGCTAGCTTTGTTGAACATTGCAATGCCATGAATAGAGCCCACATTATTACTGATTCTACATGTCAGAGAGGCATGTTAGTTCTACGTAAGATGGGAATGCTCCACGACGTTGTGCCCTGCTTAGCCCGCCCCTTGTGATACCCTGCCCTAACCATGTCGACTCACAATAAGTAGTGAGCAATCAAACTAGCCCTGTTGATTTTCTCATATGTTTTGGAGGATCTTGCCATTAAATTGTGAGGGTAAAACCATCACAACATAGCCTACATGTACAGTGGATGTGTTTTTCTGTATATACTGTATACACCTGTTCTATTCATATACTGTCCATAATGGGGCGGCAGGTAGCCTAGTGGTTAGAGCGATGGACTAGTCATTGAAAGTAAGAATTTGTTCTTAACTGACCTGCCTAGTTAAATAAAGGTTAAAAAAAGTATTATAATAATATGTCTATACACGCCATCATATACATATACACTGAGTGTACAAAACGTTAGGAACACCTTCCTAATATTGATTGCACCTTTTTTTTGCCCTCAGAACAGCCTCAATTCATCAGGGCATGGACTCTACAAGGTGTCGAAAGTGTTCCACAGGGATGCTGGCCCATGTTGACTCCAATGCTTCCCACAGTTGTATGAAGTTGGCTGGATGTTATTTGGGTGGTGGATCCTTCTTGATACACACAGGAAACTGTTGAGTGTGAAAAACCCAGCAGCATTGCAGTTCTTGACACACTCGGTGCTAATAGAACTACTGCCATACCCCGTTCAAAGGCACTTAAATATTTTGCCTTGTCCATTCACTCTCTGAATGGCACACACACAATCCATGTCTCAATTGTCTCAAGACTTAAAAATCCTTCTTTAACATGTCTCCTCATCTTCATCTACAGGTGATATCAATAAGGGATCATAGCTTCACATGGATTCACCTAGTCTGTCTATGTCATGGAAAGAGCAGGTGTTCTTAATGTTTTGTAAACTCAGTGTATATTCCGGACTCTGACATTGTTCGTCCTGATATTTTTTTTTTTTTTTTTGGATGGTTAGGTATTACTTCACTGTGGGAGTTGGAAACACAAGCATTTGGCTGCACCTGCAAAATATGTGTGCGCGACCAATAAATATTGATTTGATACGATCACACAGACAGAAAAAGAGATCATGACAGTAGATTTCAAAACAGCCTCTTAGGAGGGAACCAACAGGAACGACTGACAGCGAAGAGGGGAGGGATACTACAGTCAATCCCACTGCATGCACGACAACGGTTCAAACTGCTGTGAATTTCACAAAGGTTCTAAAAGGGTTCTCCTGATCTACAGGGACGAGGGTTCTACATGGAACCCTTTTGGAACCTTTTTCATACAAAACCTTGTGTCTATGAAAGAAAGGATTCCAAAAGTGTTCTTCGTTGGGTGAAAACGTTCTATCTGGAACCGTAAAGGGTTCTTCTACCTGGACAAGTGTTGTGGTGTGGGTTTATAAAACTCTCCCACCTGTGACCTCATGTCTGGGCCTCAAGATCTCCTCTCTAAGAGGTACAATATCAACAGACACACTTGTGCCTCTAACTTTCCTTGTTACTTTGGGATTTACTGTTCTTAACATTAGCTTGTGTTAATGAACAACGGCGATAGGAGTGAGACGGCATAATAATGAGGCTGATACAGTAAAATGGGCAGACATCCCGGAGAGGCTGCTCTAGGCTGCTGGCGAGACAGGTGGAAGTGTGTGTGTGTGTGTGTGTGTGTGTGTGTGTGTGTGTGTGTGTGTGTGTGTGTGTGTGTGTGTGTGTGTGTGTGTGTGTGTGTGTGTGTGTGTGTGTGTGTGTGTGTGTGTGTGTGTGTGTGTGTCTGGAGAAAAGCCCCTTTTGAATAGCCTAACCCCTGGGCACAGACGTCAATTCAACATCTATTCCATGTTGGTTCTATGTAATTAAATTGAAATGACATGGAAACAACATTGATTCAACCAAGTGCCCAGTGGGTATTTACACCATTGACAGGTGACCAGCTACAACTCTCTCAAGGGACACCTTAAAAAGAGAGTATAAAGTAGGTGTACAACAAATATTTGAAGTGAAAATAGATTTTTAATTGGCTATATGCCTGTCTAGGGCCTATTTCTCTGTCTCACACACATGGAGATAGTGTGTGAGAGAGAGAGAGAGAGAGAGAGAGAGAGAGAGAGAGAGAGAGAGAGAGAGAGAGAGAGAGAGAGAGAGAGAGAGAGAGAGAGAGAGAGAGAGAGAGAGAGAGAGAGAGAGAGAGAGAGAGAGAGAGAGAGAGAGAGAGAGAGAGAGAGAAAAAAAGGAGAGAGAGAGGAGAGAAACCAAAGGAACCAATATAAAAATGCATGCCATGTGTGCATTTTCATGATCATAGGCTGTGGAATGGGGGCGGTTACTCATTTGCTGTATACACGTAGCCAAAACAACGATGGAATTATGAAGGTATGCACCGTGCTTTTCCAACCTCTACCCAGCTCCATTCCATGTTGCTGTCAATGGTAGGCTACAGTCATTTATTGATCAGTGCCATTGACGCGAGGGATAATTACATGGCACCATTCATGCGTAACGACCCTAAAGTGTGACATGTGGCAATGTAATATACACTACATGTGCAATAATGTAGCCTATAGCCCAGGAATAGCATACCCAATGTTGTCTTGGCTGAGACTTCTGGTGTGTTTAATATCGACATAAAGTATTTCATATTATAACAATTGTTAGACATGCGCTTACCTTCCATCCAGCTGAACTATTACTGTCGCCCTTATCCTTGAAATAGGGAACATAGCGGACCATCCAATCATAGACCTGTGAAAGCGTGAGTCTTTTTTCAGGGGTGCTTTCAATGGCTCGTGTGATAAGGTCCGCGTACGACTGGTTACCCCATGCGTTCCGCCGCGAGGATTTGGCTTTGCGCAATTGTCCAGTCACATCAAGTGCCGCGCTGGCCAAGCATGGGTGCGTCGCCCGGATGGGAGCCGGGGCGACTGCTGGATGCTTCAGCTCCGTCGGCGTGCCACCCATTCTCCCCGCTCTGCACGCTGAAACGGCTAGATTGTCATCTGGTTCCACCTTGATGGTGGTCAGTGGAAGAACCCCATTGACCTCCTGCACTTCGGGGAAATCCTCCGGACAAGGCAGTGGCCAAGTGCACGAGCGAGGCCGGCTTTGCGGCTCGAAATCCGAATCGATATCAACCTGATGAGCCAATTCGTCGTCCTCCATCATCAACATTTATCCTCAGTTGGGAAGGAATAACCGGGTTAGAAAGAAATACAATACCTCCACTATTCCCGTATTGTCTCCAATACTAGACCTACTTCAAGCCGAAATCCGTCTCGTGACGAGGATATTACAGTCTGATTCAATAAAGTAACGATCAAATCTCTGAGAAGCCGGCTGCTGTGGAGATGGATGATGTTGAATAGCTCGTCTGCAGTGGGCTATCACCGACCCGCATGTAACGATAAGAGTAGCAATAATAGTAACAATAATCGTTCTCCCATTTTACCTGAAATAAAACATGTTCAATTGGGGGAATTGTGAATTGCCTACATCTCCAGCAGCTAGAGTCAATCAAAATGCATGACAGTGTCAGTTCATCCGGCTGCAGCAACAGATGATACCTCATATAACGAGAATAGAGATGCAGAGAGCCGTCGAAAGGATCCGAAAAACATTAGACAATAATCATTTTAAATCAACAGGATTGTGCAGACAGCACAAACAAGCGATGGTGTGTGATTATCGCAAATTATTAAATATTACAGTCTTCACGGAATAGGCTGGCAAATGCAAATCCATTCACAGTCACACACAAACGATTCCGAATTCAATTGCAATGATACTTTTTTTTTTTAAATCGGGTCGCATGTGTCTTTTAAAAAAGCGACACACTTCCAGACATTGCACAGTCCAGCATCGGTCTGATGTTGTCCACTTGATAAATAATTGTAACACACGTATTGCTCGCCTCTAGTATTTCTAACATGTAGTCAGTCTATCTCCAATCTCCTTTTCTTACTCTCAGATCCCCTCACATGTCCTCATTTAATAAAACTCGTTTCGTAAATGTGAACTGATGACGTGCTGACGCTGTGGTGTGGAATAGATGCTGCCATTGGATGGCGCGCACATTACTCCCAGGACATGTTTAGAACACCCCGGCCAGAACTCTCTCACATATCATATCAACCCCATCATAAAGCGGTATGTTGTTGCAACATGAAAAATATGCATAATGTTCTTAATCTCTGGAAAAGCGGCTGCTGCGCGTTTTAATGCGATATTTGGTCTCCAGATTCCAATTAGCCTAACTTTCACTCTTAAGATAATTTGGTGCAGATATACTCTCTTAACGTCTTTATGATCAGTCTTGGAGAATCAGTTGATAATCTCCTTTTGGCGGCACGGAGTCCAAAAAGACCCACTGATGCACCAGAACAGCGGGAGTGTAGTTTTCTGCCACAATTAGATAGATTTAGTTCAGATTAACAGAGATTAGGTAACCCCAGATTCTAATCCGATATGAGTGAAGAAAAAATAAAATAGCTACATGCTGTTCAATTATCTCTGCTCTTTTCCCTCCATCACCGGAAGAAAATGTAGGCGTAGCACATAATTTTCTAAAATCGCTTTTGCCAAGCTTCGATGCGTTACAGCAGCCTGTTTCTTTCCACACTTGCAGAAATGACGGTTGAGGATGTCAGACTCCCAGTGGCAGCCCCTGTTTGACCCGTGTGTGTAACAACCAGATTGCTACATTGACCGAGGGGATTCCGCCCACTGTATGGTGCCGCCTCCTCATGTGTCAAAATTGACAGCTAGGCGGGAGCATTGCTCAGGTGCTTAGACGCGATTGGCTACCGCAGTTCAGACCACGTTGTCCATTGGCTGATTATATGGCCGAAGGGGTTAATTCAGATGAATAATGTAATCAATGTAGTGTCCTTTACTTTGACTGAGAATTTATAATTTTATTGGTGGTAAGTCTGCATCACATATTTGTCATTGACAGTAATAGTCAAAGGTGAACAAGAGCAAAGAGTAGTCACAGACGGGGTATTTAGACACCATGTTAGTCTAACTCAAAACATATGGGTCAGTGGTTTTCGAAAAACAGACATGAGCCCTATAAACTACATAAAACTAGAAAAGTAAAAATAGACATAGGGGGCTGCCTAACCCATAATGCATTTTTTGAACCATACAGGAATGGAAAACATATACCCAAACGCTGACCTATACTGTACTTTCCACCAAATAAATACAACTTGCTTTACAATCCTATTACACAGTTATTACACACATGCAGACATCTAATTTACTGTACATGGGTTACTCACTAATACAGTGTTCAAAAGAATACAGGATAGATTCAGGATCAGGGCAGTGACTTTTAAATATTTGTTTTTATATGTTTTTCATTCGTGAGGAATAAAATGTAATCTTCCATCTTGAAAGTGTTTGGGGTGGACCCTTAGACTGCATGTTGGCTTGCTGCCCATCGTCTAGTGAAGTAACCAAGCCAGGATCAGGTGAGCGGTTGGGCAATGTCGTGGCCATTACGGAATGTCTGCACGCACCAGTTATGAGATAGGTAGGCCTACACTACTAACCCACAGTCATTGCCACACACACACACACACACACACACACACAGACCTTACATCACATTGCATTATTTGTTCTGCGAATGGGGTTGTCAATGTTCTACATTATTTTACCCATGATTGAAGTTTTTGGCCGAAGCTTTTGTTCTGAGGACAATACTAGATGGTGGATCGAATAGCATTGTTTAGTTGAGGGACTGACAGCACACACAAACAACAATGGGCACTCACATATTCCTTGAGTGATATAAGTGGCCACAAAGATCCCAAACCACAAAAACATCTATTTAAAGAACAAGCTGAGATTGTCTACCAAGTCCCCACCCATTACACCTACTACAGTAAGTACAGTTAAAGTTGCACAATATGACTACAAAATGCAGTAAAGTCTCAGTTGTGAAATTGTACATGTCAAATATAGCACATGCGTGAGGTGGAAGAATGTGTCATAGTGTGTCATGGTATGACCAATAAATATATCGCTTGAGATACCCTTCACAGAACAACGCAAACTGGCTCTAACCAGAATAGAAAGATGAGTGGGAGGCCCCGGTGCACAACTGAGCAAGAGGACAAGTACATTAGAGGGTCTAGTTTGAGAAACAGACACCTCACAAGTCATTAACTGGCAGCTTCATTAAATAGTACCCGCAAAACACCCGTCTCAACGTCAACAGTGAAGGGGCGACTCCGGGATGCTGGCCTTCTAGACAGAGTTGCAAAGAAAAAGCCATATCTCAGACTGGTCAATAAAAATAAAAGATTAAGATGGGCTAAAGAACACAGACACTGGACAGAGAAACTCTACATAGAAGGCTAGCATCCCAATGTTGAAGTTGAGACTGGTGTTTTGAGGGTACAATTTAGTGAAGCTGCTTGTTGAGGACTTGTGAGGCATCTGTTTCTCAAACTAGACACTAATGTACTTGTCCTCTTGCTCAAGTGTGCACTGGGGCCTCCCACTCCTCTTTCTATTCTGGTTAGGGCCAGTTTGCGCTGTTCTGTGAAGGGAGTAGTACACAGCGTTGTATGAGATCTTCAGTTTCTTGGCAATTTCTCACATTACTCAGAACAAGAATAGACTGACGAGTTTCAGAAGAAAGTCCTTTGTTTCTGGCTATTTTGAGCCAGATACTAATCTAGTCTAAAGAAGGCCAGTTTTATTGCTTCTTTAATCAGAACAACAGTTTTCAGCTGTGCTAACATAATTGCAAAAGGGTTTTCTAATAATCAAATAACCTTTTAAAATGAGAAACTTGGATTAGCTAACACAACGTGCCATTGGAACACAGGAGTGATGGTTGCTGATAATGGACCTCTGTACTCCTAATTATTCCAAAAACAATCAGCCGTTTCCAGCTACAATAGTCATTTACAACATTAACAATGTCTACACTGTAATTCTGATCAATTTTATGTTATTTTCATGGACATTTTTTTTTACTTTTCTTTCAAAAACAAGGACATTTCTAAGCGACCCCAAACTTTTGAACGGTTGTATACTTCCATAAATATTTTGAGATGGTACTGGTCTACCTTCAGATAAGTCTTGTGGGCATCCTAGAGAAAATCAACCAATGCGTTCGTGAGAGTCTCACCTTTCAATAGAGGGGTCATATTAGTGTTTAGGCCAAACCGTTCAGACACTACAGATGTTTTTGTGAGAAGACCGATTTTCAGGATGTCTCCTGGTCTGACAAATACCACACTAGCTCTGCCACCTTTCACAGCAGATGATGAAGGCCGACATCAACGGATGTGGTTGATTGAGATGCAGCCCATGCAACAACAAAAAATATACTCTAGCTTAACATAGTTTTTTATTACTATGCTAGTTAGAGTTTTGCAGGGCGCTCTTCACACTCTTCAGAGACACTGAAAAGTTACAATTACCAAGCTATGGAGTTTCGGCCAGCATTGCATAACATGTCTCGGAACAAGAACTTCTACTGAGACAGAGAACATATAAAAAAATAACTAATCAGATGTGATGAGAGACAGTTGACCCAATCCAGAGGCTTGGAAGAGGACCACACCTCAGGAGGGAGAAGAGGGGAGGCGAGGAATAGGTGGAGAGACAGAGGGAGGCCTTGTCACTGTCAGGAGACGTAGCCTAGCGCCGAGAGTGTGTGTACGGCCGGCCCGTCCAGGCAGGCAGGCTGCTTTACACTAGTCCCCATACCAGACATTCCGAGGCAGGAGGGCTGGCTTAAGGCGCTCTCTGTGGCTGATCTTCCAAAAGCCCTTCACCACAGTGAAACACTTTAGCCACAAGCGGGGCAGCCGCAGGCTGGGCTAAGAGCTGCTCCACAACAGCACAAGTTGCGCCTGTAAATTGGCACACCGAAAAAGCACTCAGTGGAATTTCATTCACCTACAAAAAAAAGGGTTCCCTCCCACTTCCCCACAGCCTAGACCCACCCATCATTCCCCTCCCACCTCCAGTAACCTCACATCTTTACTTAAGTAGGCCATGTACCCATGTCGCTCTGGTGGTACTGGGATGAGTGGAAGACTGGAAGTTGGAGGAGCCACAAGGAGGCCCTGGGGAGACCGATGTCCGTCCTGGGAAAACGCCTCCCTCCTCTTCAGTCACAGTTCGCCTCCCTCACCAAGCATATGGGCTCCCAATAACACAGGAAGGAGAGGCTCCTTTCCAATTATCAAGAATGTTCCTGAGTAGGCAAGTCTGGATTTCACCCCCTCCGTGGCACCAGCCCAACTTGGGCTGACTTAAATACTTCCTGCCCTGGGCAAAGAGTCAGGCTTATCGTGGCACAGATCTTGGCACGGGCCCTACCTGGTATGAACACAATGTTCAGAGGCACAAAGATGAGTGGATCCAAGAGGCTATAATTACGACGGAATGCAGCGGAGTGGGATAAAAGTGGTGCGCAGGTAACAGTTTCTTTCCTCTGTTGTTTCGAGGGCTCTGAGAGTGAGAGGTTTAACTAATACGATACTGGCCTGCTTAATCCTATTTGCAAGTTAAACAATGTCTGGATGATAAAAATCTCCTTGACAATTCTCCTGTACTAGGCTGTTTCTTTGGGTGGCAGAAGATGGTAAGGTGGCATAGATGTGTGTTCTGGTTGTCAAATACATGAACATGACATTGAGGAATACACATTGATTTCCCACTTATTAGAGCCATGGCGGGTGAGATGAGGAGTGGGAAGGTCAGGGTTATGTCCATGACCCTCTACAATGGGCATATAAGTACATTATCTGCAAGTACATTATCCTGACAATCCTCAATTAATACGATTCATATTTCTTAATAGGGGTAGTCTATGAGATGTCCATAACCTTCTGCTGAGCCAAAGATCGCTATATGCTTTACTACTGACTGCACATGATGAACATTACTATTGACTGTGTGCAACCCAAGAGGTCATGTTACTGCATTTAGCTCATTGTTTAATCTGGTTTTTAGGAGGAACTCTGAGCTCTATTTTCTAAGAAACTGAGGCACCATCGCTTGGCCTCTGCCTCCGGCAGTGAGTTAAATCACTCACTCGCACAAGAAGAAACCATTGGTTGGCTGGATCCACAATGGCTGAGAGGGCCCGATGCCAAGCAGCTGATTAGCCTGGCTGGGTTCCTCAGGCAGCACGGAGGAAAGGTACACAGGGCGGGGGGGCTCATGACCAGAGATCAGGCTACTAAACACAAGTTTAAGTGGAATAAAGCCAGCAGAATGTTGTGTATGATTGGGCTGGACATAAACAGCCCTGGGCAAGAGGCATCTGCTTCTTTAATATATAATTCACTTTACAGGCAGCAAGAAACATCAGACTCAGTCCTTGTCCTTCGGGCCATGAGTCTGGTTTTGGTTGTTGGTCAAAGTGGTAAGAAGAGCGCTGTCTCTATCTTGTACTTTCATTGATAAATCAGCCACTATGGAATTCTGTGCACAGAAAAGGGCTGTATTTGAATCATTACAAGCAGACTTAATGGCAATGGGACAGACATGTTGTAAGGCAGGCCGGAAGTGAGGGCAGGTGAGCCCATGTTGAAATAAAGTAGTCCTCTCTACCAATGAGCAAGACCTCGCCAAACAAAGCATTGCAGAGTGGTGACTAGCTGGCACAACCACAAAGTTATACAATCAGATTTGAAACCTAACCTTAACCACACTGCTAGTAACCCTAATGCCTGCCCTTAAATTAATTTTTACGAGACTATTTAGACTTTGCAGCTGGCCCATCTAGCCAAAATCGCTGTTCTGATTTATGACAATAAACGTCAAACTGTTCACCAACCCTGACATGCTTATAAGTCAAGGAGAGATAGCCACCTGCTTCCCAGCCCCTCCTTTCAGACACAGTCGCCTCTTAACACACCAGGGTCACTTGACATTGAACTGACAGCTCAGTCAATGCAGGGTTACAGCGAGATTTCACAATTTAGGTCATTATTCTACTTACCTACTTTTCCATTACCTGTCTCAATGGCACTGGCCGTGCGCTCACAGACACCCTGCTGGGACAAATACAACTTTGCAATCTCTATACGACATCGGAGAATGAATAAGGAAGTGGATAGAATCGTATTTATGTTCAGTAAAAGTAACACATGTATAAAATATCGATGACGACAGTATGTTTAGCTTTGTAAGATTATACATGACCAACCACCCAGCTTTGGAGTAGTTCCCCAAAGCTCGCTACTGTACCGGGAGACTTAAAGCAATTGTCCTAAGCTAATGATATGCAAACTGCATGCAGAGACTAAAAATGGTATCCATTTGTTCGTCTGACTCGTTCGTCTGACTATGGGTAAGTATGAAAACAAAATCTCGCAGTATGCCTTTGAGCATTGGGCATGATGTGCACTTGCAGCTACAGAGCATTCGGGAAGTATTTCGACCACTGACTTTTTCTACAAATTGTTATGTTATAGCCTCATTTTAAAATGGATTAAATTGCCCCCCCACCCCCATCAATGTACACACACATAATGACAAAGCAAAAAAAATCAGAATGAAATATCACATTTACATACAGTACCAGTCAAAAGCTTGGACACACCTACTCATTCAAGGGTTTTTCTGTATTTGTACTTTTTTTCTACATTATAGAATAATAATGAAGACATCAACACTATGAAATCACACTTATGGAATCATGTAGTAACCAAAAAAGTGTTAAACAAATGAAAATATACACTGCTCAAAAAAATTACGTGAACACTTTACTCCAAGTCAATCACACTTCTGTGAAATCAAACTGTCCACTTAGGAAGCGACACTGATTGACAATACATTTCACATGCTGTTGTGCAAATGGAATAGACAACAGGTGGAAATGATAGTCAATTAGCAAGACACCCCCAATAAAGGAGTGGTTCTGCAGGTGTTGACCACAGACCACTTCTCAGTTCCTATGCTTCCTGGCTGATGTTTTGGTCATTTTTGAATGCTGGCGGTGCTTTCAGTCTAGTGGTAGCATGAGACAGAGTCTAAAACCCACACAAGTGGCTCAGGTAGTGCAGCTCATCCAGGATGGAACATCAATGCGAGCTGTGGCAAGAAGGTTTGCTGTGTCTGTCAGCGTAGTGTCCAGAGCATGGAGGCGATACCAGGAGACAGGCCAGTACATCAGGAGACGTGGAGGAGGCCGTAGGAGGGCAACAACCCAGCAGTAGGACCGCTACCTCCTCCTTTGTGCAAGGAGGAGCAGGAGGAGCACTGCCAGAGTCCTGCAAAATGACCTCCAGCAGGCCACAAATGTGCATGTGTCTGCTCAAACGGTCAGAAACAGACTCCATGAGGGTGGTATGAGGGCCCGACATCCACAGGTGGGGGTTGTGCTTACAGCCCAACACCGTGCAGGACGTTTGACATTTGCCAGAGAACACCAAGATTGGCAAATTCGCTACTGGCGCCCTGTGCTCTTCACAGATGAAAGCAGGTTCACACTGAGCACGTGACAGACGCGACAGTCTGGAGACGCCGTGGAGAACGCTCTGCTGCCTGCAACATCCTCCAGCATGACCGGTTTGGCGGTGGATGTGGGGTGGCATTTCTTTGGGGGGCTGTGCTCGCCAGAGGTAGCCTGACTGCCATTAGGTATCGAGATGAGATCCTCAGAACCCTTGTGAGATCATATGCTGGTGCGGTTGGCCCTGGGTTCCTCCTAATGCAAGACAATGCTAGACTTCATGTAGCTGGAGTGTGTCAGCAGATCCTGCAAGAGGAAGGCATTGATGCTATGGACTGGCCCGCCCGTTCCCCAGACCTGAATCCAATTGAGCACATCTGGGACATCATGTCTCGCTCCATCCACCAAAGCCACGTTGCACCACAGACTGTCCAGGAGTTGGCGGATGCTTTAGTCCAGGTCTGGGAGGAGATCCCTTAGGAGACCATCCGCCACCTCATCAGGAGCATGCCCAGGCTTGTATGGAGGTCAATACAGGCACGTGGAGGCCACACACACTACTGAGCCTCATTTTGACTTGTTTTAAGGACATTACATCAAAGTTGGATCAGCCTGTAGTGTGGTTTTCCACTTTAATTTTGAGTGTGACTCCAAATCCAGACCTCCATGGGTTGATCAATTTGATTTCCATTGATAATTTGTGTGTGATTTTGTTGTCAGCACATTTAACTGTGTAAAGAAAAAAGTATTTAATATAAATATTTAATTCATTCAGATCTAAGATGTGTTATTTTAGTGTTCCCTTTATTTTTTTGAGCAGTGTATTTTATATTTTATATTCCTCAATGTAGCCACCCTTTGCCTTGATGACAGCTTTCCACATCCTTGGCATTCTCTCAACCAGCTTCATTAGGTAGTCACCTGGAATGCATTTCAATTAGCAGGTGTGCCTTGTTTAAAGGTTAATTTGTGGAATGTCTTTCCTTCTTAATGCATTTGAGCCAATCAGTTGTGTTGTGGGTGGTATACAGAAGAAAGCCCTATTTGGAAAAATACCAAGTCCATATTATTGCAAGAACAGCTCAAATAAGCAAAGAGAAACGACAGTCCATTTTTACTTTAAGACATGAAGGTCAGTCAATGTGAAAATTTTCAAAAACTTTAATAGTTTCTTCAGTTTCTTCTGCAGTCACAAAAACCATCAAGCGCTATGAAGAAACTGGCTTTCATGAGGACCGCCACAGAGGATAAGTTAGAGTTACCAGCTTCAGAAATTGCAGCCCAAATAAATGCTTCAGAGTTCAAGTAAAAGACACATCTCAACATCAACTGTTCAGAGGAGACTGCATGAATCAGGCCTTCATGGTTGAATTTATGCAAAGAAACCATTACTAAAGGACACCAACAAGAAGAAGAGACTTGCTTGGGCCAAGAAACATGAGCAATGGACATTGGACCGGTGGAAATCTTTCCTTTGGTCTGATGAGTCCAAATGTGATATTTTTGGTTCCAACTGCCATGTCTTTGTGAGACGCAGAGTATGTGAACGTATGATCTCTGCATGTGTATTTCCCACCGTGAAGCATGGAGGTGGTGGTTTAATGATGCTTTGCTTGTGACACTGTGTGTACAAACTTTTGACTGGTACTATAAGTATTCAGCGATTACAGCGATTGCAGCGATTACAGCCTCGAGCCTTCTTGGGTATGACGCTACAAGCTTGGCACACCGGGGAGTTTCTCCCATTCTTCTCTGTAGATCCTCTCAAGCTCTGTCAGGTTGGATAGGGAGTGTCGCTGCACAGCTTTTTTCAAGTCTCTCCAGAGATGTTCGATCGGTTTCAAGTCTGGGCTCTGGCTGGGCCACTCAAGGACATTAGGGAGACTTGTCCCGAAGCCACTCCTGCATTGTCTTGGCTGTATGCTTAGGGTCGTTGTCCTGTTGGAAGGTGAACTTTTGCCCCAGTCTTAGGTCCTGAGTGCTCTGGAGCAGGTTTTCATCAAGGATCTCTCTGCACTTTGCTCCGTTCATCTTTCCTTTCCCTCGATCCTGACAAGTCTCCCAGTACCTGCCGCTGAAAAACATCCCCACAGCAAGATGCTGCCACCACCATGCTTCACTGAAGCGATGGTGCCAGGTTTCCTCCAGACGTGACGCTTGGCATTCAGGCCAAAGAGCTCAATCCTGGCTTCATCAGACAAGAGAATCTGTTTTTTCATGGTCTGAGAGTCCTTTAGGTGCCTTTTGGCAAACTCCAAGCGGTCAGTCATGTGCCTTTTACTGAGGAGTGGCTTCCGTCTGACCACTCTACCATAAAGGCTTGATTGGTGGAGTGCTGCAGAGATGGGAGTACCTTCCAGAAGGACAACCATCTCCACAGGGAAGCTCTGATTTTTGCTCTGACATGCACCGTCAATTGTGGGACCTTATATAGACAGGTGTGTGCCTTTCCAAATCATGTCCAATCAATTGAATTTACCACCAGTGCTCTAATCAAGTTGTAGAAATGTCTCAAGGATGATCAATGGAAACAGGATGCACCTGAGCTCAATTTCGAGTCTCATAGCAAAGGGTCTGAAAACTTATGAAAACAATATTTTTTATTTTTTAATAAATGTGAAAACATTTCTCAAAACCTTTTTTCGCTTTGTCATTCTGGGGTATTGTCTGTAGATTTAGGAAAAACTGTATTTAATCAATTTTAGAATAAGGCTGGAACAAAATGTGGAAATAGTGAAGGGGTCTGAATACTTTCCGAATGCACTGTATATGGGAGGGCATCAGAGGAAAACTGATCTCTAGCCAAGAATGGACATGATGACACAATGGAGACAAGACCATTTTGAAATTATGACTGTAGATTAAACAACCTGAGGCCTCAAGTCTTGTATTCACAAGAACCTCCCTCCACACAGGTTGCCATTGATGTAGTAATGGGTTAAGAGAAATGAGAGGGGAAGGGAAATCAATGCTTTTGTGAGAGGAAGAAAGGGAAAGCTTTCACAGGTATATATATCATTAAGCAATTGAAAAAGCTAATTAGAGTTGTGGGATGAGATGTGCAGATCTTGTGGCTAACTATTTCCATGGCAACCACAGCTCATGTGTAGATGATCCGAGGTGCAAATATAACTGGCTCTAACCAGAAAGACTGTTTTTACAAATAGAGTAGGAGAGCTCCCTAGTGGTAGTCAATGGAAATGGCACCTGTTAACATTTAGAATACAAACATTGGGGAATGTTGCAGATAGAAATGTTTTTAATAGAGCTGGAATGATGTGGCGGCAGGATGGGCATTCGGCCAGTAACCTAAAGGTCGCTGGTTTGATTCCCCGAGCCAGTGGAAAATCTGTCGATGTGTCCTTAAGCTAGGCATGCCCAATTGCACCTGTAAGTCGCTCTGGATAAGAGCGTCTGTTAAACGACTTAAATGTTATGATACATTATTCTACATGTCAGGATGTTGTGAATATGTAGATTAGAACAAACTGGCCTGTCTGAACATTACACGATGTTGTGTCCTGCTGCACACGCACTTGTTGAGTGCTGCAAACCAAGAGGACACTGTTGAGTTGAGAAAAATATTTTTTTATAAACACTATAGCGCTGTGCATTCCTTAAAACATCTCAAAGACAGAACAAAGCACTACACAAAACGTGTGTTCTAAGAGTTCGGCACTGTGAATAGAAACATTGTTATTTATTGACTCATTCAAAGCCTCATTTGTCACATCAGCCATGTTGGCTGTCATAAACCTCCTGTGAAGTCCTTGTCAAACACCACTAACATCCAAATGACAGATGGTCCTTCTCCAAATGTACGAGACACGCATCAAGATTGTGAGGTCTAGAGTTCATTTACAGAGACAAAGGACTGTGGGAAAGCGCTTTCTCATAGGAATCATACAAAAATAAGTCCCATGTAAAAAAAAATAATGTTTTAATAATAACTACACTTTGTCCATGACAGCCAACAGAGGCTCATCATAAAACTCTCCTTCTTACATGTGTCTCTTGGGGTCAATCTTCTCCAGGTGAACCAGGGGCTTGAGCTGCTCAGCGAAGCTGCGCATGTCCTCTGACATGGTATCCTGGCCCGCAGGGGCCAATACACTGAGCTCCACCAGGTATGAGAGTGACAGCGGCTCAGTGTTCTCTGTATTCCCGGGGACCAGGATGCGAGACAGTTTACTCACTACCACTTTGAGCACACCTTTGCGGAAAATGTGGCCCTTAGCTATGAACTCGTGGTCCATGCGGAAGCCCATTTCATTGAGAAAGTCGGGCAGGCTGTGCGAGGCGGCCACATCCACACAGTTGCGAACCAGCACGTGGCGGGACTTATCACCCACCTCCGGCTGGCCCAGGTAGCGCAGGTGCCAGGGCACTGTGGGGTGGGAGAGGGAGCGGCGGGCTCGCAACAGGAACGGGTTGCCCTGCTGGCCCTTCAGGAGGTAGACCAGCTCATGGTCGGCAAATGTCTCGGGTTCCATGTTGTCACAAAGGCCCCGGAGGCGGTGCAATAGGATTTCGAGGGCCTGGTCCAAGACGCTGCCTGAGTGTGGTGACATGACAGCACGGTGTAAGCAATGTTATATTATCAAGTGTAGCTTGAATCAGTGCAACTTGCCATTTGGACTTTTTAAGAGTGAATTGAAATGCAAATTCAAAAATGTAAAAGGCCTCATTGAAAATAGACAGCAATTTTCAATTATTGAATCGCAACTAACTGATACAGAGGTGACCAAGCCACAGCACAGGGGCTGGTATGGGTTCTTCAGCTGAACATGCAGTGCATTCGGAAAGTATTCAGACCCCTTGACTTTGTTACGTTACAGCCTTATTCTAAAATTACTTTTCCTCAATCTACACACAATACAAAAAATAATGACAAAGCAAAAACAGGTTTATACAAATAAAAAAACAGAAATACCTTATTTACATAGGTTTTCAGAGCCTTTGCTATGAGACTCAAAATTGAGCTCTGGTGCATCCTGTTTCCATTGATCATCTTTGAGATGTTTCTACAAGTTGATTGGAGTCCACTTGTGATAAATTAAATTGATTGGACATGATTTGGAAAGGCAGACACCTGTCTATATAAGGTCCCACAGTTGACAGTGCATGGCAGAGCAAAAACCTCTCTGAGACAGGATTGTGTTGAGGCACAGATCTGGGGAAGGGTACAAAAACAAATCTGCACCATTGAAGGTCCCCAAGAACACAGTAGCCTCAATCATTCTTAAAACTGGAAGAAGTTTGGAACCACCAAGACTTCCTAGAGCAGGGCAATCGAGGAAGAATGGCCTTGGTCAGAGACGTGACCAAAAACCAGATGGTCACTCTAACAGAGCTCCAGAGTTCCTCTGTGGAGATGGGAGAACCCGCTTGGCATTTGCCAAAAGGCACCTAAAGGACTCAGACCATGAGAAACAAGATTCTCTGGTCTGATGAAACCAAGATTGAACTCTTTGGCCTGAATGCCAAAGCGTCACGTCTGGAAGAAACCTGGCACCATCCCTACGGGAAAGCATGGTGGTGGCAGCATCATGCTGTGGGGATGTTTTTCAGCAGCAGGGGCTGGGAGACTTGTCAGGGTCGAGGGAAAGATGAACGGAGCAAAGTACAGAGAGATCCTTGATGAAAACATGCTCCAGAGCACTCAGAACCTCAGACTGGGGCAAAGGTTCACCTTTCAACAGGACAACGACCCTAAGCACACAGCTAAGACAATGCAGGAGTGAATAGGGACAAGTCTCTGAATGTTCTTGAGTGCCCCAGCCAGAGCCCGGACTTGAACCCAATCGAACATCTCTGGAGAGACCTGAAAATAGCTGTGCAGCGATGCTCCCCATCCAACCTGACAGAAGATTTGCAGAGAAGAATGGGAGAAACTCTCCAAATACCAGTGTGGCAAGCTTGTAAAGTCATACCCAGGAAGACAAGGTGCTTGAGCTGTAATCACACAGCCAAAGGTGCTTCAACAAAGTACTGAGTAAAGGGTCTGAATGCTTATGTAAATGTAATATTTTATTTATTTTTACATTCGCAATACCTATTTTTTTGTCATTATGTGGTATTGTGTGTATATTGGTGAGGGGAAAAAATTATTTAATACATTTTATAATAAGGCTATAACATAACAAAATGTGGAAAAAAGTGAAGGGGTCTGAATACTTTCCGAATGTACTGTATTGACATTGATTATGATCTGGATATATTTTTCAAGACCCCTACAAGATACCCAACCACAGAATACCAAATAGGTACGCCTGCCCTACTGGAGACTCAAGAATCTCGAACGAGGTAAACTCACCTTGCAGCAGGTACTCCATCATGTTAATTGTGCCCCCAGTGATGGGCAGCACTGAGACTGGTGGGGCCTCCATCACTCGTCAGTGTCAGACAGGTAACTAGAGCAAGGGGAAAAATGAAAACACCTCAATTAATTCGTATTACATAGACTAACGTTATGACTATAAACATCATTTCTTAATGATTGCATCTCCAACCTAGCCATATTTCCCGACTGGCTAAGCTATCAGGCTAATTAGAGCTAGTTTAGACAGACAGTATCTCATTTCATTCAAACAAATAGTTAGCTAGCCAGTTAGCTAGCTAGCCAAATAAGCTACAGAAAAAAATAAACAAGTCACCGATAAGAAAAAGTCACTGAGAAATCAGGCAAAATGCACTTAACTCACCTTGTGTTTGGCGGCTTGGACTGCCGAGTACCTGCTTCTTCCTTGGCAAACTGCCACTGCAGCAATTCAAGCTAACTTGCAACCTAGCTAACGTTAGCTCATAGTTACATTGAAACAAGCTAGCTAGGTTGCTAGGCAGGTACAAATAAACGTTTTCAACGTTCACAGTAACAGATTGGCTAGAGTTGAATAGCTAGCTCGCTATCATACATCTCACCCAGATCCGCGTTTGCGCATTGTGCAACGATATGCAGCAAGGGGCATTAAAGAACGGAAACGTTCCGAAAGCTTTTGAAAACGTTCTGAAAGCAACTCAGCGGATCGATGAGTTCAAAATGTTACATTTCAGCAACTTGTTTACAAGTATGTCACAAATAAAATGTATAGACATCTGAATACACAGGCGTTATGCTTTTTGATATATAAAGCAGGCTTTCTTCCTTTTATTAAAAAAGAATATTGGTTTAAAGGTTAAAAGTACAGAAGTGCGTGACACAGTGCAACAACAATTTAATACAAACAAAAGGTCATGCTAAAATGTGATTATATTACTTTTTGATAGACTATAAAACAAACCAATTCAAAGCATAAAAATCATTCCCAACAACAACAGTATGCCTTTTTGGCATTTTGTGTGCCTGAGCACAATGGAAACACTTGATTTAAACTATTTGTTACGCCTCTCATCAAAGTAGTGTCATTCTTAGTTCCTAGACCCTGATATGACTGTACACACACTCATTGTCATTTCTGATGTCATCTCTCTGTTGGACTCTCCTGATAACCAAGGATGAATAAACAAGTGTAGTTTCTTCCTCCTGTTGAAAGGAGATGCATAGATGTATGTGCATAATACTATATTGATGTGCAACTAAACATCATCAATATCGTTTTATCAAGAATAATAGTAGTAATGTCGGCTAGATAAGGTAACTTACAAAGCTGGTTCCCTGGCCACCACAGAGAAGTTGATTGGCAGAAGCTTAAACATTTGAACAAACAGACAAACATTTCCATTAAAACAGATAGGGCCTCAAACTGCATTACCATCTCCAAACAATTGTATTAATCTTGTGATCTCCCCATCTTCAAAGATAACAATATGGTATATTTATCCTACCTGCGATTATTCTCCACTTGAAATGGCATAATTTAAACAGTGCCAGTGCAACAAGGAAAAGGCACACAGCTGCAGAGACTCCAGCTACTGTTGATGCCAGCCATTGAGGTTCTCGGTTACCTGGAGGAGTAGACCCATTGTCTGTAAAAGAGGCAACAGTGTTGCGTAGTGTTACTACAGAAAATGCTGTTAGTAAAGTATCTGGCAATCCTGTTGATGTTAGAGAACATGTGGAAAGTCAGTGAGATTGGGGTTTAAGAACTACTCCTTTTGGATCTCACCTATGCTTTTGTTGGTGGTGTTGTTCAGAGCGGAGTCAAGTGCGTAATATGTGCTGGTAATCACATTCTTAGTTACTTCATGCATAAAACCACTGCTTGACACAGTGGTTATTATTGGCATGTGAGATCCTAAATAAAGAGATAGATGGTTAGGGTGAGCTGTAAACTAATTTAGTGTAGACGATCAATCTGCTTGCAAATTATCTCCAATTATAATAGGCTGACTAACCTTTTTCAAGAACAACTGAAGTGGACAATCCATATGTGATCTTGTCATTTTTATACAATCCACATAAGTATATTCCTTGATCCTCCTCTGTAAAAGGGCTGATTACAAGTGAACGATTCCTTAAAACACTCTTTCTATGCCAAAAATCTTTGGAAAGGAGATGTAAGCCACTTTTATCCTCATGAAAAGTCTGGGTGCGGCGCCGACCAACATTGTTTGTACTGTAAAACCAGCTAA
This sequence comes from Oncorhynchus gorbuscha, assembly GCF_021184085.1. NCBI lineage: Eukaryota > Metazoa > Chordata > Actinopteri > Salmoniformes > Salmonidae > Oncorhynchus > Oncorhynchus gorbuscha. The sequence continues at coordinate 57,645,431 of NC_060187.1, forward strand.
AAGATTCTGGATGACTTTCATTACTTATGCAGGGTATCAACAATTTCCTCCCAAGCGGTATGCGAAGAGGACTTGAAGATTCTACAACACGTTGATAAAAACAATAAGAAAGTACAATAGCGTTACATGAAAGTACTGTTAATAAAGTGTTTAGAAAAGGTTTATATGTAAGGAATGGATGAATAAATGATGGATTGATGATTGAAATAGTTAGCAATTTCTCTTATGCCTATAGAAAATAATAACAACATCATGTTAATTCAGCTTCATCAATTGCCTAAACAAATCACTCAATGCATGTCCTATTTGATTAAACTGATTAGCAGGTGTTCAACGTCCAGAGAGACATTTGAATATTGACATTTCAAATGAGTATTCAAAAACATATATTTTTAAGTTTCTGTGGTACATCTGTATACTAATTGTTGGGCTGTATAACAGTGTACAATAAGGTTAAACACTGTATAGCCTTTTGAATTTTCAATAAAGGCCCATACATATGTGAGAATTCTAACGCCCAGGTAGTTTCACTCAGCTAAGTATTGAGTGATATTAATGTTTTAGTAAATTTCAGACACTTACCTGATGTTGGAAATGAGGCCCAAACCATAAATACAATAATTATGGCAGAGGTAGCGATCATGATTACAATAAACACTGTTGATGCAGAGATTAGTCCCTACATAAGCATTATATTTAAAACAGCCACAAGTAATCTGCTTTGAAATGTGCAGGCTACAGGCCTACGCCGAAACTGACACTTAATGATTATAATTTAAAGCTATAGGAAATTAAGCAGAAGTTACAAATCACAAATCGAACAGTTGACTCAGTAGGAAACAGAGATAAGAAAAAATACTTTACATAAACATTTATCAACACCTCCCACACAGATGTTTCCTCTGAACCAATAGCATAGGCTGTGGTTGTAAGTGTCAGTGACACAAAATGGGGTCCTTGACTAATGTGGTCTGGAGCTCCATTTTCCATCAGCGGGTTTGCATGCATCTTCTTGCAAGGCGTTAACACCAAATGTGAAATCTGATGTGTTAATTGAGAGTATGCCATTATTCACTAGGCTTATAAGCCTTCATCGGAAATGTTGGTTCCGTTGCGTTGCAATTGCTGTTAGATACAGTGTGTTTCGACCTAGACCGTGGCCTTTATGTTGTTATTCAGAGAGGGATAGCCAATCAAAGGGTTAACAGGAAGTCAACATGTGCTACCTGATTACAGTATATCATCTACTATATAATATAGTGGAGGTTGATGGCCAATGTCCAACATTTGTTTGGATTCTGTCCAGTAGTGTCCTCCTCTTGGGGTTCCCCGAGGTTGTGTGATCACCTAATAATATAGACCTAATCAGTCATGATGACTGTCAGATGGGAAAACATGATTCTGATATTTGCAGAGCTGAATATTTGAAGATATCAAGGAATTAAGAATGAACAAGAATTAGATACATCAAGGCAAATAATTGGTATGCAGTGCCTTGTCTGCTCTGGCAGGCTGGACTCCGCCCCTCAACATTTGTCCCCCAATGACCTCAAACCACCCACCCTACTCTCTTCTGCTTCTCGCACTTATGTCCAGACCGTTGCCTTTTGTTGTAAAAGTTGTCAATGGTAGCTTTCGGCAGTTAGACGTCCATTGCAATGGAGTTATTTGAAACGTTGAAAAAAGTGACGCTTGATTCCTATCGCATTCATCACTTGGTTGCAATATTTAGCTTGGTCTATGTCATTCTTAAAATCTCTAAATTTATTGTCAAAAGGAATGAATGGATTCGGGCGCTCGAGACATTCCCAGGACCACCAAAACACTGGTTTTTCGGGCATGTACGAGAGGTAAGTTAAAATAAGAATTTATTGAACGTGCACATTGAGTGACTTCAACATTGTATCATCAGCTTCAGAGGCAAGTTTCGGTGTCACGCTCGTGCGTTTCCTTCTTTATAATATAAGTGCATGTTTTCTCTGTTGTCTTGCAGTTTAAACAAGATGGGAACGACATGTATAAGGTTGTCAAATGGGGAGAATCGTACCCCCTTGCATTTCAAATGTGGTTTGGTCCATTTGTTTCCATCCTCAATATTCACCACCCAGATTATGTCAAAACCATCCTGGCATCAACAGGTTGGTCTCTTTGGAACGACAATACTCACATCATTATTTAAACAAGTTGCATCTATGTACAGTATGTCTATCTATGGAATCTCAGTACATGTGATAGAATACCTGTTTCACTCTCTTTCTAAATAGAGCCCAAAGATGACCTTTCATATAGATTTCTTATTCCATGGATAGGTAAGGTTGCATTGTCTTTGCCATAATCACATATGTTACAAATATTGAACCAACATTAGATTATATACATTTAACTGCAGATATTTTAAGAATAGGCATTTTCAAATATTCTTCCTTTTGGGTGCAGTTCTGGTTTTCAATAACGTTGTGACTCATGCCACTACGGCAATTATACAGTTATGGTTATAATGTCCACTACAGTTCAAAAGTTTGGGATCACTTAGACATTTCCTTGTTTTTGAAAGAAAAGCACATATTTGGTCCATTAAAATAACATCAAATTGATCAACAATACAGTTTAGACATTGTTAATGTTGTAAATGACTATTGTAGCTGGAAACGGCAGATTTTTTTAATGGAATATCTACATAGGCATACAGTCTCATTATCAGCAACCATCACTCCTGTATTCCAATGGCATGTTGTGTTAGCTAACCCAAGTTGATCATTTTAACCGGCTAATTGATCATTAGAAAACCCTTTTGCAATTATGTTAGCACAGCTGAAAACTGTTGTCCTGATTAAAGAAGCAATAAAACGGGCCTTCTTTAGACTAGTTCAGTATCTGGAGCATCAGCATTTGTGGGTTCGATTACAAGCTCAAAATGGTCGGAAACAAATAACTACACTGTATTTCTGATCAATTTGATGTTATTTGAAGGGGAAAAAATGTGTTTTTCTTTTAAAAAACAAGGACATTTCTAAGTGACCCCAAACTTTTGAACAGTAGTGTATATTCTTTACTTCTATTCTTTTGCATGAACGTACAACATATGTGTTTCTCAGGATGTGCTCTCTCTCTCTATCTCTATCTATCTATCTATCTATCTATCTATCTATCTATCTATCTATCTATCTATCTAGGGGATGGTTTACTGGTGTCTAAAGGTCAGAAATGGTTCCGCCACAGAAGACTCCTGACCCCTGGCTTCCATTACGATGTTTTAAAGCCCTATGTCAAAATGATGGCTGATTCTGCCAAAACTATGCTGGTGCGTTTTGCTATCTCTACCCTAATTACTGTATATGTTGACAACCATAGCCTATATGGGGGGAATTTCTGGATACAAAAAAGCTAATTGCATAAGAGTTAACGTTACATATTCTCCCAACTGTATTAGAATGCTGTATAGTTTGACAACTGTATTTGGAGGGAAATTCTGCATGAACACGCTAAAGGGGTAATTTAATAAGGGAGTGATGTACTATGAGTATGTAACTATCCATCTTGTGCAAGTTGACTATGTCTGTCCTCTTTCTGTTCCAGGACAAATGGGAGACTCACTCAAAATCTGACGAGTCATTTGAGTTATTTGAGCATGTGAGCCTCATGACACTGGACAGCATTATGAAGTGTGCCTTCAGCTCCAACACTAACTGCCAGACAGTGCGAGGGGGAGAGAGGTCAGTCAGTTAACTGTTTTTAACCACTGCATTATCTGCCATTTACATATGTGTAATGGTCAGCAGAGATGAGTAACACAATGAACTTTACTCAAAATGTCAAAATACACGAAGTAATACCAAGCCCACAAACATCGGACAGAAGTTACAATAAACAAACACTCACAAAAACCATGGGGAAAAACAGAGGGTTAAATAATGAACATGTAATTGGGGATTTGAAACCAGGTGTGTAAAACAAAGACAAAACAAATGGAAAATGAAAAGTGGATCGGCGATGGCTAGAAGGTCGGTGACGTCGACCGCCGAACGCCACCCGAACAAGGAGGGGGACCGACTTCAGTGGAAGTCGTGACAATCTGCCCATGTTGAAAATCTTGTCTTGTCAGTGTTAATGTTATAAAAATTGAAAGCTGATATAGGATCAGATTTTCTTTTTAGATCATAATTCATATGATTATATAGACAGAGGGAACCTGATCCTAGATCAGCACTCCTACTCAGAGACTCTTTGTAAGTACGGGCCCAGAGGTTTTCAGGCCAGATCACATGATCAGGAAACTCAGGGCCCTGCCTATAAGCAATGATTGAGAGGAAGTAACTTATACTTTTCTGTTGTTTTACTCTCATTTCAGTGGAACCAACTCGTACATCAAGGCTGTGTACGAGCTCAGTGATCTGGTTAATGTCCGTCTCCGGACCTTTCCCTACCACAGCGAGTGGATCTTCCAACTTAGCCCACATGGGTACAAATACAGGAAGGCATGCAATGTTGCACACAGTCATACAGGTGGTTCTGTGAATGAAGGTTGACATTATTTTAATCCCCTGCACCAGCAGGTCTCAGCCCTGAAAACATGTATATGTATGAATTTGACAAAGCAAATATACGCTGAAAAAGCAGCATTTTCCCCTAGCCTCTGTGCTTCTACATCTGCATTGCTTGCTGTTTGGGGTTTTAGGCTAGGTTTCTGTATACAACTCTGTAATAATAATAATAATATAATAATATATGCCATTTAGCAGACGCTTTTATCCAAAGCGACTTACAGTCATGTGTGCATACATTCTACGTATGGGTTGTGACATCATCACCAGACGCCGCAGCCCGTCTGGTGTTCAACCTTCCCAAGTTCTCTCACGTCACCCCGCTCCTCCGTTCTCTCCACTGGCTTCCAGTTGAAGCTCGCATCCGCTACAAGACCATGGTGCTTGCCTACGGAGCTGTGAGGGGAACGGCACCTCAGTACCTCCAGGCTCTGATCAGGCCCTACACCCAAACAAGGGCACTGCGTTCATCCACCTCTGGCCTGCTCGCCTCCCTACCACTGAGGAAGTACAGCTCCCGCTCAGCCCAGTCAAAACTGTTCGCTGCCCTGGCCCCCCAATGGTGGAACAAACTCCCTCACGACGCCAGGACAGCGGAGTCAATCACCACCTTCCGGAGACACCTGAAACCCCACCTCTTTAAGGAATACCTAGGATAGGTTAAGTAATCCCTCTCACCCCACCCCCCCTAAGTTTTAGATGCACTATTGTTAAGTGACTGTCCCACTGGATGTCATAAGGTGAATGCACCAATTTGTAAGTCGCTCTGGATAAGAGCGTCTGCTAAATGACTTAAATGTAAATGTTAAATGTAAATAGGGCTTTATAAATACATTTGATCGAACATTTTATTGATTCCCTCTGCTTGTAGAGGAAATCATACGAAAGCGAAAAGAGGCCTTAAAGGACGAAAAGGAACTGGGCAGGATACAGGCTAAGAGAAACCTGGACTTTCTGGATATCCTGCTCTGCGCGCGAGTATGTCACACCTCTATTACTCTACTACACTATTATCCACCATTATGCCATTTATGCACTCATCTAACCAGGTCATTAGTTGAAACGGCTACATCGGCGATGACATAGTATGTCATTGAATGAAGTCAATTCGAATAGAAACTCATCGTAGCATCAAGATCGCCAGTATGCTAGAGTTTCTTTTCTATTTGTTATATTCTCTCTCTATGCAACTGGTAACACAATAGCCTGAGTGCCAGTTTGTTTTTGCTATCCAACTCCTTGTCAGTCATTGTCATGCCAAACACATGGCGTGGCTTGAAAATGAGCAATGGAGTTGGCAAGAGAACAAACAGATCGGAGACCAGGCTATAGCACCATTATAGTTCTGCGAGTTATACCTTTTCCATAAAATGAAGCCAAACCAGGAAGAACATGCAAGGATCTCATTGTTCCTTATGGTTTTCAATCCAGGACGAGGACCAGCAGGGCCTGTCAGATGAGGCTATCCGAGCAGAGGTGGACACCTTCATGTTCGAAGGCCACGACACCACAGCCAGTGGGATCTCCTGGACCCTGTACAGCCTGGCCTGCAACCCGGAGCACCAGCAAATCTGCAGGGATGAGGTCATCAGCGCCCTGGAGGGGAGGGACACCATGGAATGGTAGGTTCTACTGTCCAGGGCCTGTATTCATAAAGCGCCTCAGAGTAGGAATGCTGATCATGATGATTTAAAAGACAAAACTGATCCTAGATCAGCACTCCTACTCTGAGATGCTTTATGAATAGGGGCCCTGATTTACTGTCCTGATCCTGTTGCATGTTAGATATACATTCATTTGGCTGGAGGAGAGTGACATGAAGTGGAAGGCTGTACTGTCCAGATTTATTTTTCAGAGATCATGCTGTGGGGTGTATTTCAGTTTCAAGGTTTTATTTGGTTATTTTACAGTCCGCAGCTACAGTATATATAAATTACTATTTTGTTACTTTGGGGATCATTTAACCTTTCACTGCAGTGGGCTAAATCAGGTTCACTCAGAGTGATTATTGGTAGTCTTAAACAAAACTACTTTGAAGCAAAAGTCTAGACCTCACACACATGGTTATGGGCTGTACCGTGTCACCTGTACCATCTCAGATATAGAGTTAAAATGTATTACATTTTGAGTTTGCATCCCAATATTACACTTTACATACATCACAGAAGACTGAAATATAACACAATAGTTTGACATAGAAACACCGGATTTTCTTCCTATATTTATTCATTATGAAATTATGCAAAATATGAATAACATTCCACCCATGAGGCCAAAGAGGGCGCTTTTGGTCATTGAGGGCTACACAATCACCAATAGGCTCCATGTTTGGAACTAGTTACCAAAGCCGTTCCTTTATTTTAGATATAGAGTAAAGGAAGGGAAATCAATCAGCCTGTATTTGCTCTTATATTGGAGCCACACAATACATGGCAACATGTTTACTAAAAGAGAATTGATATAAAGATAATGTTCTGCATTCTTAAGGGAAGATCTCAGTAAAATACCATACACAACCATGTGTATAAAGGAATCCCTCCGCCTCTACCCTCCTGTACCTGGGATGTCCAGGAAGATAACCAAACCTATGACGTTCTTCGATGGGAGGACTGTGCCTGAAGGTAAATGTGTACATTTAAAAAACATGTTGCATTGTGATGTACTGAAGGGGACTTTTAGTGGACTGAGGCGAGACAGTGGTAGGAGAGTGGGTCACACAGGCAGTGGGTTGGAATCAAATCCACGCCGACACTGGTGGGTATTTTTACTGTAGGCAGTGGAACTAACCACTACACCGACCACTCCAGGCCATGCAAGGGGCTTTTAAAAAATTATAGTTTTAAAGGCATAAGGGCTCTGTGCCTTCACATGAGGCCATAAGGGGTTGCAATGGAGTCCTCCCTAACCTTTGCCTCAGTCATCGGCTATAACAAAAATTAAATATTAACTCATGTTTGTTTGTCCCCAGGGCTAGTTCTCCTTATTGCATTGGGATTGTCACCAACTAGTTTGTAGTATGTAGAGACTGTGTCTCTACAATCAGTGTGTTTATTCATCTTTTTCATAAGCAGTGATATATTTTCTAGTGCCAGTTTCTTGGACACACATTAAGCCTAGTGATGGACTAAGTCAAATATTAATTGGAGGTCCTCCATTTAAAGTGATTTTAGTCCAGGACTAGGCTTAAACTGTGTCCTGGAAACTGGCCCCGAGTATTTTTTTTTTATATCAAATGAATTGGTGCTGTTGGAGCATTCTCACCATGTCCTTCTCATTGTGTTTATTACTGCCAATGACCGAAAAAAATCTCTCCCAGATAGTCTCTCTTTCTGCCTCAGCAGACGGATCCTTTTGCAGCATGGACAATATTATCACTGTGTCCATAGGAAACTAAACAGATGTCAAGCGCTAACACTGTGTAACACTGTGGAAGTATAATTCGTCTCTCTTTTCTCCCTCTAGGTTGTCTTGTTGGAACCAGCATTTTTGGCATTCATAGGAACGCCACCGTTTGGGAGAACCCTAACGTGAGCACACCATCTTGATGAACACAATTTTCTCATTTAACAGGGTTAATATCATTTGTGATTAGTAGTAGAAGAAATGCTAGTTTGAACAGCTGAACATGCGTCATAAAATCATGCGTTTCTGGTCACAGAGGACAAGGTCTAGAGTATTGACAGAGGAAGGGGCTGTTGCTGAGTTAGTTTGTAATGAAATCCATATGACCTAGCAGTAACCCCATGGGTTTGATTTTGACTAATCTATCGCTATAAGATTCAGGGTATACACAATAGGGAACTGAAACCTGTTTATACAAGCCTGGTGGCAGTTTGTCTCACCAGCCTGGTTTGTTTGTGCTGTCTTGCCAACTCATATGGTCATGTTTGCAGTGACAATGAACAAGGCAACACAAACATATTTGGGACCAGCTGTCTACCTATATACAGTCTTTTCCACTGTTTCTATTTACTATTTGTCTCTCTTCTATTTTGTATTCTCGTAGGCATTCGACCCACTCCGATTTCTGCCCAAGAACTCTGCAAAAAGATCACCCCATGCCTTTGTCCCTTTCTCTGCCGGCCCGAGGTTCGTTTCCACACCAGTGCCATGTGACTCATCCCCTATTTAAAAGAGCAGCATTGGCAGCAGGGTTTGGTTCTCACATTAGTAGGCTGGGACTAGGATGGAACCATAGACCTACTCATTTACCTGACTGGATTTTGGAGCCCTTCGGTCCCTTGATGCCTGTGACCTAGATCCAACCTCCAACCTAACTATAAAAGGGGGATGGGACCTAGCACGTTCCCAGATCTTTCTTGTTTGTCATGACAATGAAAGTAGGAGTTGTCAAAATCGCACAAACGGATCTGGGATCCCTCTGACACAACAGCAGTTATTATAGGTCTGTAGAGTTGGCAAAGGCTGAACTCCAAAGAGCTGTAGGGTCTGTCTGATGTGGTAATGTTTTATTATATAAAAAAGCTATAAACCATTGGTAATCTTACCACATAACTTCTTTATTACACAGGGTGAATGTACAGGAGTTCTACAACATAATTATTTCAATGTCTTTTTCTCTGTCTGTAGAAACTGCATTGGGCAGAACTTTGCCATGAATGAGATGAAGGTGGTGGTGGCACAGACACTCAAGCGATATCAGCTGACCGAGGACCCAATGAAGAAACCAAAAATGATTCCAAGACTGGTGCTCCGCTCACTCAATGGGATCCATGTGAAAATCAAACCTGTCGATCTTGAACCATAAGGAATGTTATAGTTGCACTTTTGTTATCAGGGCATAGGCTACTGTTTGTGACATGTTCATATGAATTTGTTTTTAACATGCTAATTCACCAGGAAATGGGAAATAAAACTTACATAAGGAATATTTTTTAAATATTAACATCTCAAAGCTATATTCAGAATTTAAATTTAAATATCCATGTAAGGAGAATATTATGTCTTATATACAAAGATGAATTTAACACTAATTTATGTTACTAATAATTTGCCAGTAACTAACTGCCTAAATGTTGTTTGTTTTTCCTTTTGACATATAGCCTATGGTAAGTCAATGTCCCTTGTCAGTGATGTGACAGTTTGAAAAGGAATAGACATAGGATCGAGTTAATGTTATTCTCACTATTTCAAATAAACGTGTGGTGCAAACCACTCAGGAAATTGCTGGTGTAATCAATTCATTTGCATTCTCTCAAATCAATGTATCTTCGAGGCAGTTCCATTGAGAGTGTACCTCTGTCCCTTTCAGAACAATGGAGGCCTTATATAACATTTTCTCTTTGTTGTTATCCAAAACATATCCAAGCATACACGGTTTACCAGGCAAGTTTGTATTTTGCATGGTGTTTCCAGCACGCTACCTCACGTAACTTAACACTTCTTCCCTCGCTGCCACTTGAATCTACATAGCACTTGAAATGATTTGTTTTATTTGACCTTTATTTAAATACATAAAACAATCAATTTAAGTACTATGGGATAGTTCACCCAGATTACAAAGTTAATATTGGTTTCCTTACCCTGTAAGCAGTCTGTGGACAAGGTGCGACAGCAATCCATGCCCTGGTTTAGTTTCACTGGCACTGTTTCCACACGCTTTCCCATTCAAATCATGGGACCGGTATTAGCATTTTTCACGCATCATGTTCAAATAATCTAGAAGTGAGCGTGAGCTTCACAATCAATTTGAGATACTGTTGGATGACTTTAGACATGACGCATGAAAAATTCTAATATCAGTCCCATGACTTGAATGGGATTTGTGCCACAAATGATAAAACTGGCAGGGAAATTCAACCAAAGCATGAATTGCTGTCATACCTTGTCCATAGACTGCTTACAGGGTAAGAAAACCAATGTGTCTTTTTTTAAATTGAGTAAACTCGCTCTTTTACAATGCTTATCATTTTGGATGGTAAATCCTACCATGTGGTGACGTGAATGTGTTCCTTCCTGGTTGTGGTGATTTGGGGAACTAAGCGGAAAAATAGATGGTCAGAAACCCACTGAGAAAGCAGAAGAAATGGAAAATGATTCAATGTCCACACACATCCACAAAACCAGGGCTTTAATACTAGTGAGTTTGTGTTGGACAGGTCATTGACCTTAACTATATTGTTAAAGGATTCTAAGCTTGGCTTGTTGGACTGGTATTCATAATGACGAGAGAAAGCAGACATCCTGAACATGAACAATGCATGGTGCCACATCAGGGGCCTGTGCAGGAGGATGTAATGTTGCCGAACATTCAGATAGACAATTTCTGTTCTACACAACACATTTGTCTGATAGATAGGGAATCGTGTCAGCTCCTATTCATTCTGCAATAATAAAGTGTTTTCCAATCCCTAAATACACCCAAAATGCTATGAGTTGGGGTCAATTCCAATCAATTCAGGATGTGCACTGAAATTCCAATTCTCTTCAATGAGGAATTTGGTTTACTTTCTGAATTGACTGGATTTGAAATGGAATTGACCCCAACCCTGCTATGGTGTCGCCATGAGTATGTAAAGAAGTCTGAACCACCACCCAACAGTTGGCATCCATTTACATTACATTTAAGTAAGTCATTTAGCAGACGCTCTTATCCAGAGCGACTTACAAATTCCATGCCAGTGTGAAGGGTCACACTAGATGCGCATCTTCCAGCTGATGGATTGAGAAACATTAAGTGCTGTTTGGGCTGAAAGACTGGCATGCTCTGACCAACACCGATGGCTGTTTTCAAAGTCCTCACAAATGAGTCTGCCTGGTCAATGTTTGTCTATGGAATATTCTGTACCAGGCCAAACACTTCATGCAATCTGCTGGTAGATACTGAGATGGCTACTATCCTTGGAATGCAAAAAAAATAAGACAAAATCCCCATTTAAATTGTGGCGTTTGAAGATATAGGCCTACTACCGCGTAAAAATGACACTAATCTATAAACCGTACATAAAGACATGTTTGTGACAAATTTCAGTTTTTATTTACAGTGTATTATGTGAATAAAAAAGCCATCATCAGCCGAAAGAGGGACAAAAGATCTGGGCACACGTGTCTGTCCAAAGTTGATACAAATAGCATGGCTTTTGCAAGATTGTTATATTTGAGCTATGTTTACTTAACCAGTAAAGGGGGCAATCTAAGAATTGATTTGGCTGGTGTGAAAACTAACGCAGTTCTTTGAACACCAAGAAGCTCAATTTTGAGAGCCCTTTTATGGCTGTGATGCAAGACCATGTGTACCATATTTAAAAATGAATCATTTCAAAGGCCTGCAAAACAATAATCAACAGCAAATAGCACCAACTTAGAACCTTACCACCTTTTATTTCATGTGACCGGTGGCTCAGATCAGGCAAATTAACAATGTACATATCGCCATCGAGAGGGCCGACTAACATTCAGGCAGAGTTGCAACTCGCAGGTCACACCGATATCTTTTTGACAACGGACTGACAGCATTTAAAAACACTCTGCGCAGTCTATTAACGTTTATTTTATTACTGATATTGATTGTGAATGTAAACCGATTAAACATAACATTCTCTCCTCACAGGACTCATGTTGATAGAAGAGTAAAAATATAAACCTACAGTCCTATTCAGTCTTTAGAAAATGAAATTTTTCAGAAACTCTGAACTGCTTATGTCAATTCCTATAATAATCCATCTTGTATCTATTTTACAAGTAGATATTTTAAAAATAAATGTACAGTGCATTTGGAAAGTATTTAGACTCCGACTTTTTCCAGTGTTATGTTAAAGAAATATTCTAGAAAGGATTCCATTGAAAACATTCCTTAATCTACACACAATACCCCATAATGACAAGGCGAAAACAGTTTGACCTTATTTACATAAGTATTCAGACCCTTTGCTATGAGACTCTAAATTGAGCACAGGTGCATCCTGTTTCCATTGATCATCTTTGAGATGTTTCTACAACTTGATTGGAGTCCACCTGTGGTAAATTCAACTGATTGGACATGACTTGGAAAGGCACAAACACACCTGTCTATATAAAAAGGTCCCACAGTTGACATTGCATTTCAGAGTAAAAACCAAGCCATGAGGTCGAAGAAATTGTCCGTAGAGTACCGGGACAGGATTGTGTTGAGGAACACCAAAAAATGTCTGCATGACTGGTACCGAGGAACACAGTGAAGTTAGAAACCGCCAAGACTTTTCCTAGAGCTGGCCAAGAACCCAATGGGAGTTCCTCTTTAGAGATGGGAGAATCTCCCAGAAGGAAAACCATCTCAGCAGGCGGAAGCAACTCCTCAGTAAAAGGCACGACTCTCAGACCATGAGAAATAAGATTGTCTTGTCTGATGAAGCCAAGATTGAACTCTTTGGCCTGAATGTCAAGCGTCAAGTCTGGAAGAAACCTAGCACCATCCCTACGGTGAAGAATGGTTGTGGCATTCTTCACCGTGGGGATGTTATTCAGCAGCAGGGACTGGAAGACTAGTCAGGATTGAGGGAAAGATGAACGCAGCAAAGTACAGAGAGATCCTTGATGAAAACCTGCTCCAAAGCACCCAGGACCTCTGACTGACGCGAAGGTTCACCTTCCAACAGGACAATGACCCTAAGCAAACAGCCAAGACAACTCGGGAGAGGCTTCGGGACAAGAGCCCAGCAAGAGCCCAGACTTGAACCCGATCTAACGTCTCTGGAGACCTGAAAATAGATGTGCGTCGAAGCTCCCCATCGAACCTGACAGGTCTTGAGAGGATCTGCCGAAAAGAATGGGAGAAACTCCCCAAATACAGGTCTGCCAAGCTTGTAGCGTCATACCCAAGAAGTTGAGGCTGTAATCACTGCCAAATGTGCTTCAAAGGGTCTGAATACTTATGTAAATGTGTCATGGGTTTTTTGTTTAGATTGATAAGAAAAAAAATCACCCATTTTAGAATAAGACTAACGTATCAAAATGTGGAAAGTCAAGGGGCCTGAATACTTAACGAATGCTCATGTTTACAGTGAGCAAAAATACTACGCACAACTTCAAACCAATACTGAGACCGTATAGAAGGAAGTGGAGATAGTAATATGGAACTCACAGCGACCAACCATATAACGATTAGGCTGTGATGATACCAGTATCGCAACGTTTTTTTCCATGGCAAAAATTATAACACCGGAGCAGGTCCTTTAAAAACCTCCTGTAATACTTGCGCTGTAGCTTGGAAAAATAAATATATGTGAATCTGGATGAGAACATAATGTTTGTTTCCAACATAAGGGCTGTTTTCCTAAGTTACATCCGCTTCGTGTTTGTTTCCCTGCACGATGCCCGACTATCAATTAAGAGATAAAAATCATATCACGGCCATGGGACACCGATTTATGCCACAAGTTACTCTTACTTGACCAACTGACTTGGTCTGCCAAGAACTGCCTTTTATTTTTTATATATAGGACTTAATTTGTAAAACGCATCAAACATTCAGCTCCCGAAGGAGTGGTGTTTCTGTCTTCATGGAATGTACTACTCAAGTCTTTGGGATACTCTTTAGGAGAACGAGGAAGTAACGTAGAAAACATTGACAAAACTATAAAGACCCCAAAACAGTTTTAGAAGTAAAAATCGATCCGCCTCCAACGGGTCATGGTCCCTGATGTCTCCGCCCATACCCTGAGAGTCAGCCCTGCCTCCACCACATAGGCTCTTTCCCAATTTGGCTTTCCTGGATTCTTCGTGTCCTCTCGCCTCAGACTCAAAATACATTGGAAGAGATCCAAGAGGAAACACCTTGGATCATCTCCCATGCATGAGAGAGGACACAAGGAATAGAGGAAAGACGAATTGAGAAAGAGACGTAGCGTAGGGAGAGGGTTAGATTAGTAGGGAGGGGGTGGGCTTCTTGCCTGGCCATGCCTCTTTGGCATACTTTTTCTTGCGGGGCTCGTTGAGGACCTCGGAGGGATAGGGGCCTGTGACAGGGACAGGGTTGAGGGTGACAGGTGGCTGGGGGGCGTCCGGGGCCAGGTTCACCTCTGGGGCCGGGTTGGGGAAGGGCAGAGGGAGACCGCCCAGGATAGTGGCTCCGCTCAGGGGCCCGGCAGGGTGGCCCTCGTGGCTAGTGGGTGGCAGGTCCCCGTAAAGGCCGCCGCCGAAGGTGTAGTTGTGGATGCGCCTTGTCACAACGTCATCCATACTAAGTGAGCCGTGCCTCTCCATTTTCTGTTTCTAGAGTGGAAATGACAAAATATTGAGTAGCAACTCATCTGTAGGCTGTTTCTAGGATTACATTGCAATTTTCTTAATCATAGGCTTCCTTAAATCGCAACGTGATTGTACAAAAAGATATTGACACCTCAGGCAATCAATGCACTTTAGCGGCTTACTATGGATATAACCCAGGCTTACCTTTATAGGGACGACAGCAGTCTGCACCATGTTCCTGAAGCGCCCAACTGAGGGGTCAATGTCCTCTGTAATGTTTCAAGAAGCACTGAGTTACCGCATGCATTACGAGTGAAGCAACAGGTTTAGATTGGTACACACACACTTCATTATTTTCACCCAACCAAATCAAATTTCATTGGTCACATACACATGGTTAGCAGATGTAATGCGAGTGTAGTGAAATGCTTGTGATTCTAGATCCGACAGTGCAGCAGTAATATCGAACAAGTAATCTAACAAATTCACAACGACTACGTTATACACACACACACACACACACACACAGTGTAAGGGGATGGAATAAGAATATGTACAGTTGAAGTTGGAAGTTTACATACACTTAGGTTGGAGTCATTAAAACTTGTTTTCCAAAACACTCCACAAATTTCTTGTTAACAAACTATAGTTTTGGCAAGTCGGTTAGGACATCTTTGTGCATGACAAGTATTTTATCCAACAATTGTTTACAGACATATTATTTCACTTAATCACAATTCCAATGGGTCAGAAGTCTACATACACTAAGTTGACTGTGCCTTTAAACAGCTTGGAATATTCCAGAAAATGTCATGACTTTAGAAGCTTCTTATAGGCTAAATGACATAATTTGAGTCAATTGAAGGTGTACCTGTGAATGTACATCAAGGCTTACCTTCAAACTCAGTGCCTCTTTTCTGACATGGGAAAAATCAAAAGAAATCATCCAAGACCTCAGAAAGAAAATTGCAGTCCTCCACAAGTCTGGTTCATCCTTGGGAGCAATTTCCAAACGCCTGAAGGTACCACGTTCATCTGTACAAACAATAGTACGCACGTATAAAAATCATGGGACCACGCGGCCGTCATACCGCTCAGGAAGAAGACACGTTCTGTCTCCTAGAGATGAATGTACTTTGGTGCGAAAAGTGCAAATCAATCCCAGAACAGCAGCAAAGGACCTTGTGAAGATGCTGGAGGAAACAGGTACAAAAGTATCTATATCCACAGTAAAACGAGTCCTATGTCGACATAACCTGAAAGGCCGCTAAGCAAGGAAGAAGCTACTGCTCCAAAACCGCCATAAAAATGCCAGACTACGGTTTGCAACTAGACATGGGGACAAAGATTGTACTTTTTGGAGAAATGTCCTCTGGTCTGATGAAACAAAAATAACTGTTTGGCCATAATGACTATCGTTATGTTTGGAGGAAAAAGGGGGAGGCTTCCAAGCCGAAGAACACCATCCCAACCATGAAGCACGGAGATGGCAGCATCATGTTGTGGATGTGTTTTGCGGCAGGAGGGACACAAAATAGATGGCATCATGAGGCGGGAAAATTATGTGGATATATTGATATATTGAAGCAACATCTCAAGACATCAGTTAGGAGGTTTAAGCTTGGTCGCAAATGGGTTTTCCAAATGGACATTGACCCCAAGCATACTTCCAAAGATATGGCAAAATGGCTTAAGGACAACAAGATCAAGGTATTCGAGTGGCCATCACAAAGCCTTGACCTCAATCCTACAGAAGATTTGTGGGCAGAACTGAAAAAGCGTGTGCGAGTAAGGAGGCCTACAAACCTGACTCAGTTACACCGGCTCCGTCAGGAGGAATGGGCCAAAATTCACCAAACTTATTGTGGAAGGCTACCCGAAACGTTAGCCTTTAAACAATTTAAAGGCTATGTTACCAAATACTAATTGAGTTTATGTAAACTTCTGACCCACTGGGAATGAGATGAAAGAAATAAAAGCTGAAATAAATCATTCTCTATTATTATTATTATTATTATTCTCTATTACATTTCACAGTCTAAAAATAAAGTGGATGATCCTAACTGACCTAAAACAGGGAATTTTTACTAGGATTAAATGTCAGGAATTGTGAAAAACTGAGATTAAATGTATTTGGCTAAGGTGTATGTAAACCTCCGACTTCAACTGTACATATACATACATGGATGCGCGATGGCAGTGCAGGATAGGCAAGATGCAATAGATGGTTTAAAATACAGTATATACATATGAGATGAGTAATGTAGGATATGTAAACATTATTAAAGTGGCATTATTTAAAGTGACTAGTGATACCTTTATTAAATCTATTTATTTAAGTGACCAGTGATTTAAGTCTGTATGTTGGCAGCAGCCTCTCTAAGTTAGTGATGGCTGTTTAACAGTCTGATGGCCTCAGTTTATGTAAATACTTACAGTACCAGTCAAAAGTTGACACACCTACTCATTCAAGGTTTTTTCTTTATTTTTACTGTATTGTAGAATAATGGTGAATAAATCAAAACTATGAAATAACAAATGGAATTATGTAGTAACCAAAAAAGTGTTAAACAAATCAAAATATATTTTAGATTTGAGATTCTTCAAAGTTGCCACCCTTTGCCTTGATGACAGTTTTGCACACTCTTGGCATCCTCTCAACCAGTTTCATGAGGTAGTCACCTGGAATGCATTTCAATTAACAGGTGTTAAAAGATAATTTGTGGAATTTCTTTCATTCTTAATGCATTTGAGCCAATCAGTTGTGTTATGGCAAGTTAGGGGTGGTATACAGAAGGTAGCCCTATTTGGTAAAAGACCAAGTCCATATTATGGCAAGAACAGCTCCAATATGCAAAGAGAAACTACAGTCCATTACTAAGACATGAGGGTCAGTCAATTCAGAAAATATCAAGAACTTTAAGTGTCTTCAAGTGCAGTCACAAAAACCATCAAGCGCTATGATGCAACTGGCTCTCATGAGGACCACCACAGGAAAGGAAGACCCAGAGTTACCTCTTCTGCAGATTATAAGTTCTTCAGAGTTACCAGCCTCGGAAATTGCAGAGCAAATAAATGCTTTCAAGTAACCGACACATCTCAACATCAACTGTTCAGAGGAGACTGCATGAATCAGACCTTCATGGTCAAATTGCTGCTAAGAACGAACTACTAAAGGACACCAATAATAAGAAGAAGAGACTTGCTTGGGCCAAGAAACACGAACAATGAACATTAGACCGGTGGAAATCTGTCCTTTTGTCTGTAGTCCAAATTGGAGATGTTTGGTTCCAACCGCTGTCTTTGTGAGATGCAGAGTGGGTGAACGGACGATCTCCACATGTGTGGTTCCCACCGTGAAGCATGGAGGTGGTGGTGTGATGGCGTGGGGGTGCTTTCCTGGTGACACTGTCAGTGATCTATTTAGAATTCTGCAGCGATACCCCCTCTCATCTGGTTTGCACTTAGTGGGACTATCATTTGTTATTCAACGGGACAATGACCCAATACACCTCCAGGCTGTGTAAGGGATATTTGACAAAGAAGGAGAGTGATAGAGTGCTGCACAAGATGACCTGGCCTCCACAATCACCCAACCTCAACCTAATTGAGATGGATTGGGATAAGTTGAACCGCAGAGTGAAGGAAAATCAGCCAACAAGTTTTCAGCATATGTGGGAACTACTTCTTCCAAAACTGTTGGAAAAGCATTCCAGATGAAGCTGGTTGAGAGAATGCCCTTGAATGAGTAGGTGTCCAAACTTTTGACTGGTACTGTAAATCAGGGCCCATGTTCACAAAGACTCTCAGAGTAAGAGTGTTAATCTAGGACCAGTATTTTCTTTTAAATCATAACATTTTAAAAAAGTCTTAGACACTGTAAAATTTGAAGACAGGCACAGAAACACTTTTCCTCAACTACAGATAAAGAACCAATACTTCAACAGCACTGGGGTACTGGTACTAGGCCAATGGAGTTGAAGAGAGAGCTTACCCGGGTTGATGACCTCATCGTCCTCGTTGAAGGTGACTCTTGAGTTCCGCCTCTTCCTCTTGGGTCTCTGGATATCTAGGTTGCCCTCCTCGATGGTCAGGGTGGAAATGCGCTTGTTGTGGGCCGTGTTGAACTCCGTCAGGTTCTGTCACAGCCCAAACAGGGGATGGATAAATGTTTGGGAAAGGAGAAGTGAAACAAAGTTAACACTAAACACACGGAATTGGAAACAGTGAGAGCTAAAAACCCCCCACTAAAGACACTGACAGAACAAAAGATAAACTATGTAAAGAGGGACATCCCGAGTTATCTTTAGCTACTGTGGTAATAGTACAATCCCTCCTTACCAGCATGTCCAGACAAATGCCCAAGTAGACAACTACAGAAGACACACAGACACACCTCTAGCTCGGTCTCCTCCTCTGGTAATCCTAAGAGACCCTTAGACCCCTCCTCGTCCTCTCCGGCCTTGCTGTCCCCCGTGGCGGAGTTGGTTCCTTGCTGGCTCTGAGGTTTCTCCCGGATGGTGTAGGCTCGCGTGGACGCCCCAAACGACATGGTGGAGTCTATGGGGACCTGCTGAGGCTTATTGGGCTCCAGGCGGATGTGTCCCAGGAAGGTACCATGCGCTAAGAACGTAATTTACAAACTTCAAGTCCACATGTCATGTACGGATGTCATTTAGAAAAAGTAAGTGAAGTGTAATAGTTGCACAGCCTTTATTCGACAGTGCACTCCTCTAAGGCAATGCAACTGTTACATTTTGAGTACTTTTTACTAGCTTGAGGTAAGATAAACTATTTTACAGACTGATGTACACGACAGTTCACTTACTGCTGTTGTTATCGATAAGGAACACCCTCTTCAGGTGCTTGTGGTAGACCAGGGCCGCATGCACGCGTGAACATGACTGGTGGTCGATGGTGAAATCACACATGTCCGGGTTCCTCCCGAATAAGTAGTACTTCTTCTCGTCAATGATCAGTTTCTTCAAGGATTCATCATCATAACAACAGATTGGGCAATACATGTATTTTCTTACGTCACAACATCATAGCCTGGTGGCCCAGAGATAATTCTGCTTTCTTGACAACTCCTCGTCACTCATTCTCACGCCAAGCTGTTTTAGCATGACAATTCCATAAGGAGTTGGCAAAAGATCCTAAACAGACACTCAGGCTAACAACACTGATAACATTGAATGAAATCCTTGCCAGCTGTAAGACAGTTTAAAGCCCTGTGCCTCTGAGCCATAACTCAAGAGTGCACTCCTGAGCTTAAATATCAGGACTGATGTTTCTGTGGCACCTTTCTTAAAACCCAACAGTCACGGAACTCAGGCACCAGGATGCACTGGGCTGAGGACAGTAGTGTCCGTATCTGGTGCATGCATGTATGATCAATTTGTTTATTTAGTTAAATACACCATGACACCTAGCTACCTATATTGAAGTATACAGACTGAAGTAGACTAGATTGTATATTGAAGTAGACAGTCTATACTAATAGACATGTATAGGTAAACTACATCACGTAGGACTACATCCTATGGTTCTCTATCACAGCTTTTGATAGAGCTGGTACAGTTGGTTAGTATAGAAAGTAAGTAAACACATCAGCTCCGTAATGACTGATGTATTATGCAAGATAATAGCCACATTCTAAGGAACCATACAGAATTTCTAGCCTTGTGCAGATAATACAGATTGGCGGTTCAAATGTTCGCCACAGAAGCCCTAAGCTCTTACCTCGACCATTTTGTCACCTTTCATCACGTCCAAATGGAGTCCTGGAGGGGGCTTGCCTGCCCTGAAAACAACAAGGACCAAAAGCTAAGCACACCATTCAATGAAATGAATCAGCTAGCTAGCATATGTTAGCTAATAAGACGTGGCTAAAAGGAATACATACGTTTCTATCTACAAAATAAATAAAAAGTAATGCTGTTTTGTGATTTTGCATGCACTTGATGTCTTTGTACAACGTAAATATACCGGTAAATGAATTTTCTCACCATGTTGGACAATCAAAAGATGGTAAGTTTGTAGCAGTTGCATTAGTCGCCATCTTGCAGGATTCTCCATTCACAAACCCGCTGGGTAAAATGCTCCCTTGCTTTGGGAATTGTAGTTTTGTGGGGTTAAACCCTTGACAGCCAAATCTCTCTGTCTCTGCACAAATGGATGAAAAGAAAGTAATACATTCCATTATCTACAATGATTTGATTCGACTCTAGAAAAAAAAGGTTGCCTACTGAAATGTAATGGCAATGGTTCATTACTTTGAACTGTGAACACACATGCACTAACGCTAACAGTTATTATGCTTAGCTTTCATTATCGCCCATTCACTTGAATCAGATTGAATAGCTTCACGAATAAAGAATAAAGCTTCAAGAATAAAGAATAACGTTTTTTATTGAAAAGCCATTGGGTAGAATAACATAGACTACTATAGCAACATACTCCTTGTTTCATATTACATCTATAGACTGCAAATTGTAGGAAGTTGTGGTGTCACCTTTCATTTTGGGGCATGTTGATGTAGCTTCCCATTTATCACAGACCATACACTTTTGCAGAATGTATTTTAATTATACCTTTGAACTGCTATGGAGTAGAGTATAGAATGTTTATTATTCCCGAGGGGCTGCTTTACAGCTGATAGTGAGACATCTATAAAATATATATTCACAATACAGCAAACATTAATATAATTTTAAAAATCCACAATGCAATACTGTACTGCTAGGATCCATCATTTTTTAATAGGAAACATGGTGAGTTGTACCTTCCTTTTTTTGATTGTAGGCCAATAATATAATTTTAATTGCTGCATAAAATAAGCAAACAATAAATAAGTAAAAGCCCAGTTCACATATATTTATTGGCAACACAAGCTAGTGTCACAGGGTAGGGGTTAACTTTACTTGAAAATATCTGGTTGCCTACTTCCTCATACAATTGTTGCTTTTGATTGTTAGATCAGTGGCACCTCTCTTGGAACCACAGTTGAGCCTTGACAGCACAACATCGAGGCAGCCCAGTAGTGATGGCAGGCACTAAAACAGTTATGTCCCTGCAAGAATTAATTGCATCCTTGGATAAAACATGTCTGCCACGGATTCTGCAGGTTTGCTCTGGGGTATACTTTCAAGGTAAGACGTTTTCATACTTTCTTTCATAAACTCCATGTGTGGGCAAACCAGTTTTTACATCGCCAGAAATGAGACAGACAGGCAGAGTATAACTTACTGATTAACAGTCAGTGGCAGTTTTTTAAATGATCAATTCTGACATACACAAACAGAAGTAGAACAAAAGTCTCATAATTAGGCAACAGTACAGAATATCTCATTTACAACTGAGGGTACTTTCATATACATATCTGTTTTACCGTTTAGAAATGACAGTATCTTGTCCCCACATTTGAAGGTGTCATCTATTTGGACAAATGTAATTATACGTGTATTCAAGTAGTCAAAGTGTAGTGTTCGGTCACATAGTCCTAGCACCCATGACTCTACAAACTTGTTGGATGCATTTGCAGTTTGCTTTGGTTGTGTTTCAGATTATCTTGCGCCCAATAGAAATGAATGGTAAATAATGTGTCATTTTGGAGTCACTTTTATTGTAAATAAAACGTTTCTGAACACTTCTATATTCATGCGGATGCTACCATGATTATGGATAATGAATCGTTAATAATGAGTGAGAAAGTTACAGTGGCATAAATATCATACCCCCCGACCCCCTCCAACAAAAAGCTAGTCTCGACGGTTTCATTATTTTCATCATTTCTATATCATGCGTGATCAAAGGTTGATAATTTAAGACATATTTTACAGTAATAATCATTGGCGCAAAAAGTAAATGTATTGTTCAGATATTACCACATAGGTGTACTCTATTAAAATTAAATTAAATTAATGAAAAAAAAATAACGTTTAGCAGGCACTAATTTGCATCAAACCTGTCTTGAGCATTTGGCCATAGGTTCTCATCGACATTGCAGTAAATGCCTTCGTTGTTCATGTACATGTGGAAACACCTTTTGGTATTGCGAATCCAAGCCTGACAGACGTCTAGACTGATGTGAAAAGAAGTGGAGAGCGCTTGTTGAGGTGCAACCCCAAAAAATGTGATAATCTTAGATTAGGAAAAGCTAACCATTAAAAATGCAATGTTTATTTAAGTTAAAATATAACATTTTGGCCTACAATGGCCTTCTTACAAACATTATCTTCCAACTTTGCTAAAATAAAACATTGAGTTTAACAGTTATTTTCAATAGCTTTGTTTTGCTATTTTCAAAACTCTTAGTACAAAACTCCAAACTGTTAACACTTCTAACGCAGTCAGTCTTACATTCAAAACCTTTCATTGTGCATTAATTTAGTTTGGAAACATCTTTCACCACACAACCATTAATCTAAAATATAAGTTGACTGAAAATATTGGTTTAATCACCAAAATACAACATAATGAAATATTCTCAATTTAGTTGTTTTAACAACCAGTTGATCCAATGGCAAAAAATGCAAGATATAGTGTATCTTCAAATGAGTTACTTTCAAATTAGTGGATTCAGCTATTTCAGCCACACCGTTGCTTTCAGGTGTATAAAATTGAGCACACAGCCATGTAATCGCCATAGACAAACATTGGCAGTAGAATGGCCTTACTGAAGAGCTCCGTGACATTCAATGTGGCACCATCATAGGATGGCACCTTTCTAACAAGTCAGTTCCTCAAATTTCTGCTCTGCTAGAGCTTCCCCGGTCAACTGTCAGTGCTGCCATTGTGAAGTGGAAACGTGTAGGAGCAACTTTGCCTCAGCTGCGAAGTGGTAGGCCATACAAGCTCACAGAACGGGACCGCCCAGTGTTGAAGTGCGTAGCATCTGTCCTCAGACCATTCTTGATACACATGGGAAACTGTTGAGCGTGAAAAACCCAGCAACATTGCAGTTCTTGACACAAACCAGTGTGCCTGGCACCTACTACCATACCCCGTTTAAAGGCATTTAAATATTTTGTCTTGCCCATTCAACCTCTGAATGGCACACATACACAATCCATGTCTAAATTGTCTCAAGGCTTAAAAATCCTTCTTTAACCCGTCTCCTCCCCTACACATACACTGATTGAAGTGGATTTAACAAGTGACATCAATAAGGGATCATCGCTTTCACTTGGATTTACCAGGTCAGTCTATATCATGGAAAGAGTAGGTGTCCTTAATGTTTTGTACACTCTGTGTATATCATACTTTATATGTATATATTTTACAAACATACATTGTAATTCTGTAGTTCTCCAAATCTATATATAGTAGACAAACCAGTTTAAAATCTATAGGTTTACCAAATAAGAGCAGTTGGATTAAGTAATAGTACAAGGTATTTTAACAAATAAGAAGACTATCATTATTAAAAGTAATGTGAGCATTGTATTGTGAAAGGCAAGTACTTAATGTAAACATGTATTTCTAGATGAAACACTGATTTCATTTTTGTGAAAAAGTGACTTATGATTTTGTGTTGTACTCAGTCATTTGGAAATGTGCTTTGAGTTTTAGAACAACTGCCTTTTTGATAATCTGTTTTGAGTTTTGTACTAAGCAGAAAATGTACCACATACTTGTGAAAATTTCACCTACAGCGATTGAAACAAACGAACAACCTGCTCACCCCATTGTGAATCCGTCTGTACCATTAACCCTAGAATCTTCACACTATTAGACACTTTGAGCTCTTACGCAGCCCTGCCCCTCGATCTGGAGAGCATGAGACAGGTGGGTTTCTAGTGAGGGTCACTGATAGGACCTTACACTTGGCAGGGTTCAATAACATTTTGCTTGCCTGAACCCATGAGTCAAAGTTGTCCAGGGCCTGCTGTGGTGTGCATATTTTTCCCATTGTGCTTGTGTGGGCCAGACTGAAATCATCAATGTACTTCCACCTACTGTCAACATCCCGGGCTGCACCGTCAATGACTGCAAGGAAGATGAGAGGACCCAGAGGAGTTCCTTGAGCCTCACCTCCCTTCAGCTCCTGCCAGTCTGAGTGTTGTTTTACATCCGGTCACAAAACTGCAGAGCCATGCTGTGAGGGCAGGTCTGACATCCAGTTGGACCAGGCGTTCAATGGCGATGGTGTAGGTGATTTTGTCAAATGCCTTGGAGAAGTGGTGATGAGGGTGGTTATGGTGGATGGGATGTATGACTGTTTGTATAGTCCAAAAGGCTAACGAGAGCGTAAGTCGATGATCTTTCGGGTCTGCTTCCAAACTGTCTGGGGTCTATGTTGGGTTTTAGGTCTTCCTTCATCCAGCTGGCAGTGAAGCTCACAGGAATTGTTTGATAGTTGTGGTGTCAGGGATATAGGCCATAGCTGGTTGGCTGTCGGGGGGGGGGTCTTAGGGATGAGCACGACTGTGGCTTCTTTCCACTGGGAAGGGAATTCACCTCTCTGAGACGATGAGTTGACTCAACTCGCAGGCAAATTCTCATAGGATCTGCTGCCGTAGGGGCCAGGGGCTTTGTTGTTTTTGATCACACGCAGCTTGTCATACACCTCCCGGGTTGGATTTCAGGGAGAGGCTGCAGGGAACGTAAGAAGGCTGGGATGGCTGTTGTGTCCAGAGAAGTTAGTGATTGGCTGACCTGAGAGAACCAGTTGTTAGTTTACTTTGTTGTTTTGATCATGGGCAGGAATATAGATTTTCAGAGGGGCCTTGATTTCAGCCAGAGGAGGCTGGTGGGAGGAGCTATAGGAGGACGGGCTCATTGTGATGGTTTGGAATAAACGTAACGGAGTCAAACATGGTTTCTATATGTGTTTGACTAAGGTTTCCATATGTGTTTGACTCCATATATTCTGTTCCAGCCTTTACATTGAGCCTATCCTCCTATACCTCCTCATACCAGTCTCCTCTGCTGTCATCCAGGGTCTGTCAGTAGGGTGCATTTTCACAGTTTGGACAGAGAAGTGGTCATTACACGCAGCAGTCTTGGATGTAGCATCAGGGTCATTGTATACTTCTTGCCAGGAGTGGTTTGCGATCTACTTTCCAAAACTGTCCAGGTTAGATTGTCGGATAGGGCGATGCTCTCACTTCTGGTTTGTTGGGCTTTTCAAGACCATAGGACTGTCTGATGATCACTGAGGCCAATGGCTGGTAGGATGGATGGTTTATAGTAAAGTTGGTTCATGTCTAATGCTTAGGTCCAGTATTGCATCACCTCTGGTACCTTCAATGCCTTTGCTCCCCAATACCTCAGTGATCTCCTCAGCCTGAAACAGTCTTCATGGTCATTATGGTCAAAACATTTTTGTATTATTTTAAATCTAATCTTAATTTAACTAGGCAAGTCAGTTGATCAAATGATCAAAGAATTCTTGCAGTCCCAAAGACACGCTCAAAACTAACTTTCTCACTCATTATTCACGATTATCCATAATCATGTTGGCATCCACATGAATGTAGACGTGTTCAGAAACATTCTTAATTACAAAAAGTGACAATACATTATTTACCATTCACACCTTTTCTATTCATACTGTCTATATCCCCCCTCATTTACATATTTATATTCCGGACTCTGGCGTATTTAAAAAAAAAACGAATTAAGACTTTTGGGTATTGTGCGTATTGTTATTGTATTGCTAGATATTGCTGCACTGTTGGAGCTAGAAACATAATGGCACGTTGTATAATGATAGGAGACAGACACAGGAATCCGAAATAGTTATTTTTTTCTCTACACAAAAATGCGTACCTCATGAACATGACTGGGACGAAGCCCAAAACAAACGAACACACACACACACACACACACACACACACACACACACACACACACACACACACACACACACACACACACACACACACACACACACACACACACACACACACACACACACACACACACACACACACACACACACAGGGCTATAAACAAAGAGCGAGGTGTAAACCTCTAATAAATACACTGGACGAGACCCGTAATACAAATACACGGGACGAGACCGGTATTAACATGCATACTAACACCGTAACGCGCAAGCCGATACAACGGAGCACATGTGCTCACAAGACCAACGGACATGGAAAAATAATCAACAAGGACAATGAGGAACAGAGGGCTCATATATACACATACTAATCAGAGGGAATGGGAACCAGGTGTGCATAATGAGACAAGACAGTCCGGGGTTGGTGGTAATGATCCAGTTCAGTGAGACGGAGCTGGTGAACTGAATGAGCAGCAGTACCGGGGGAATCCGTGACACATAAGCATTTCACTGCACCTGCAATAACATCTGCAAAACTGTAGGCGACCAATTTAAACTTGGATTTGATTTCTAATTGGGCACGACATAATCTGAAACACAACCAAAACAAACGTAAATGCATCCAACAAGTTTGTAGAGTCACAAGCTTGATGTAGTCATTGCATGTTAGGAATGTGGGAGCAAAATACACATTTTTGACTACTTTAATACTCACATAAGTGAATTTGTCCAAATACTGATGACACCTTCAAATGGGAGAAGATATATAAAGTGCTTTCATTTGTAAATAGTAAAACAGTAAACAGATGTGTATATATACCCTCAAATAATAGGTGACATTCTGTACTGTCGCCTCATGAAACAGTTGATCTCAAATCCAAAATGCTGGAGTATAGAGCTAATTTAAATGTTTTTTCTTCACTTTCTAAATAAATACGTAGAGGACTATATGTAATATCACATGTTTAAAGGTTTATAGATAATAATATGCTTAGTTATATGGATGGATGGTCAGTCAGTAGACAACCTACAACCAGGTTGATATTGAGACAATGTATCAAATAAATGACCTGCAACCCACAAGAAAAAGCGATTTAATTCCAAATAAGGAAATGGAGGGAAAATGAAAGTAGCAAAGCCTCATGAGTGATGTTCCTGGAACAGATAAGTTAGTACTGTGTACTGTATATCTATTTCTATCAGTTCAGGCATGTTTTGTAACGGTAGAGTATTATTGAGTAAACAACTGCGATAAAAACATTTTAAAAATCAACCCAGTACAGTATGTGCATGCAAATATTGCACTGTCATCAGACCTGAAATTACATTTACATTTACATTTAAGTCATTTAGCAGACGCTCTTATCCAGAGCGACTTACAAATTGGTGCATTCACCTTATGACATCCAGTGGGACAGTCACTTAACAATAGTGCATCTAAAACTTAGGGGGGTGGGGTGATGTGGATAATTGGGTAATATTTGGTTGAGATGTTGATCAATGAGATTACAACCTATACTCACCCACTCAAAAAGACAGTCAAAAATGTTTATCACTTCCAATATGTTATCACTATGCCTTTAACCATCTAAAACCACATCCACATTCCAATGGAAAAACAATGTCTGATTTTTGGTTTAGTAGTCACACAAACTATTTAAAAGTTCAAATGAGAATACAATGTCAGATATGTTGTTTATTTATACAACAGATGAATGTGTTATCCCCGTGCTTCATCTAATAGCACAACCAAATGACATGGATTGCAGATGAGAATACATTTAAAGTATATAGCGCAAGTGATCAATGCTGTTCGAGATTCTGCACAGATTATTATAGCAATTGTAAAGATCTCCACAGACCTATTCTTTAACTTAGATTTTTGTTTGAGATGGGGATAGAAATCACACAAATAAACTATTCATTTGTTGACAAACTGGAAAACAAGCCAGAATAAGTCAGTGGCACAGATGGAACTATCCAAGCAGAACTATCCAATCTCCTTCAAATGTTGATATTTGGTTGGACAGACAACCAAACAGACAACCAAACACAATTCAACATCCAGTTTGTCTACAACTTAATAATTGATGTGTTGGATTCACATCTTCATCTCAACCAAACCTCAAAGATATAGAAAAGGACTAACTCTAATCCAATCAAACTCTAAATGCACTTCAAATAAAGTTGTTTTTTTTTAGTCCCATTTTTTCAATTAATCCAACATATTCATAATTAACTTGAAGCCAAAACCTTATTTGTGTTGTCTATTTTCTGTGGAAACCTGGGTTGAATTGAAACAGCTCTTGATGACTTAGCCATAGGCCTAAATAGTATCATTGATGATATATAACTTATAAAGTATGGTTACATGTAATATTCTCTGTTAAACATACCCTTAGGTAGCAACAGTGAATATGTTCCGTTATTCAGAGACCTCTCAATAAGGTTCCAGCTTCCAGTGGCTGTGGATATGTAACCTGATACCCCAGGGTCTTCTGAGGCAAACTCAATTCAATGAAATAATAACGTAAGTCCCCAGAATTGCGGAGTTTACGCTTAACCGGTTAAATCCTGAAGGTATAATGCATTATGATGTGGTTATAATGCATTGTAAGAGCATGCATGACCCCCGTCATCTCACAACTGTCCCAGAGTCTGTTTGAGAATAGCCAGTTTCTTTCTCAACGAGCTGACCAATAGAATAGGTTCACTTTTCTACTCTGGCAGACGGTAGATTTACATTGGCTAGTGATTTTTGCTGTTCGTTACTCGTCTCGTTGGCTGATGAAAAGTAAACTTAACATCCTCAAGGTGGGTAAGAAGGGCCCCCCATATCACTGTTTCCTCGACTTGTTCTGTTAAGACTGTATGAATTAATATATTCTAATGTTATTTCATATCCACCCAATGCATATGGGTCCTGTACATTTCTCAAAATGTCCAATCAATTTAAAACGCTGCTGGTTAAATATACCACGCCAAATTTTCCTAACGGAAACCCTGGTGTGTGTGTGTGTGTGTGTGTACTTTGTAAATTGTGGTGTGTTGATGCTTTATAGGCTCTGTTTATGAGCTGTCGGGAAGCGAGGTGTGCCTGTCCACAGGGGACTTGGTGAAGGTCATCGACATCGAGCTCCTGTCTGTCAGCTGTGAGGACACCAGCAACAATGATAAGTTTGAGCTGCCCATCAACCATGCAGGTGAGGCTTACGGTTTTCAACAAATGCGCTTAGCCAGGCCTAGAAAGAGAAAAATAAATGCCTCCGGTCCACCTAGCACAGATGATTGACTTGACCAAGAATGGCAGTTCTAGTAATTCTATGTATGTGAGCCCCCCTTATTCTTTATTAACCATGGTAATATGTTTAATTAATTTGAATAAAATCACTTGATCAATGCCGTGTTATTAATGGCCTCATTGTGGACTCTCCCGCTCAGATCTGTTCAAGCTGGTTCCAGAGGAGATGCCATACAGCACAGTGGAGGAGATGGTGAGTCTGAGGCCTGTAGGCCTGGACACCTGCTTTCCCTTCACCTTCACCAGCCGATGTGAGCTGACCTTACAGAATTTCACCCTCCGCACTGGGATGGCCGTGACCATGCTACACATCGAGCAGCAGGACGGGGGTGAGGAGAGCTGCGTCCGCTGTCAACTCAGAGGCCAGCAGGGGGCTTCGGCTGACGTGCTAATCCCCTTCTCCTGCCGTGGGGAGTTCTATGAGTGTGAGAGTGACCAGACCTACACCCTCCAGGAGATCATGTCCTCGCCCCACCTCTGCAGCCGGCACTTTTGCTTCAGCAAGAAGACCAAGCACGGGGCATCGCTAGTCTTCAGCCCCATATACCAGGTCCAGGCCATCATGCACTGTGAGTAGAAGCTGGTTCTGAGTCAACCAATGGCATACTTCCTTAGCCAATGGAAAAACATTGCGATATCATGTTAGAATCTAGAACTGAGAGAAGTGTTGCCTGAGGAGCACATCATCAAAGCAATTGGCAAACTGTAGCCTGCACAAGATTGTGCAATTTGGACATACAGCTTAGTTTAAAAAAAATTCTGCTCAACATCAAGTTTAGTACTTTACTGTATGGGTCTTCACCCTTTCAACATAATTTCTCAAATTTTCTCACAGTGAGGAAGAACATAGTCAAGTTCCCCTCCAGCTTGGAGGTGGATGTGGTTGACGTGACGACGGAATCCCAAGACTTGACATTTGTGACCCCGCTCACTCTGCTCGAGGTCTTTGCACAGCCAGACGAGGCCTTCCCCACCACGGCTGAAATACTGGAGCACCATGAGGGCCAGCCTCTGTTCCGTTGTACCTGGCTGGCTGAGCTACACAAGGGCCATCCCCTAGTCCTTCACAAGCGTGGTTCCTCAGCCATGGTTCTGGCTTCGGGTCTCAAGGGGCGCAAGGCCCGCCAGTACTTCCTAATGTCGCAGAGCTACGGGGGACGGCTGCGACGGAGGCCGCGGGAGTTCGAGTCGGTGTACGAGCTGTACGCCGCCTCGACCCAAGCACCGTTTCTCACGGTCAGGGTGACGCGGCACAGTGAGGAGCTGGAGGAGGAGGGGCTTCTGGCACTCAGTGTGGGCGAGCAGCTGGAGGTGCTGCGCTGCGAGAAGGTGAAGCTGCCCGGAGGAGGAACCAGCCAGGAGGAGAAGAATAACCAGACCGTGGAGGTCCTTGTATGTAGACGTCTCCAAGAAGTGGACGATGACGAGGAGGAGGATGAAGAGGAGAAGGAGGAGAGTGAGGTGGTCCATTTGCCCCTGTACATGCAGAGCCACTTTGTGGAGAAGCTCACGGACAATAAGAAGTACAGCCTGAAGGACTTGTGCAAGGCCTTTGCTCTGCCACTGGACGTTAAGGTGGTGAGCGGTGACGCAGAGCTGGAGAATGATCCTCTGGTGGGGTTCTCATCCCTGAGGCTGCAGGAGGCTACTATACAGCCCGTGGTCCAGGCCAGCCTTCCAGGAAAGCCAGAGAGGTGCTTTGAGATACCCACAGACTGGCTTAACATGTCTTTGTCTTTTACTAACGACCCTTTGCCTTTGACCCAAGAATATCACCTGGAGACAGTTACAGAGGTGACAGACTCATTCTATTACGAATTTCGAAAGCTCACCGCATCAGATGAGCCCCCACCACCACGTCCACCAAAGCCGAAGCCATCATCAAGATCAAATCCACCGTCAGGCTCAAAACCATTGTCAGGCTCAAAGCCATTGTCAGGCTCAAAGCCATTGTCAGGCTCAAAGTCTTCCAAGGCAACCCCTTCACCCTCACACCCAGATGCCCCCTGTCTTCCACCCAAAAGCGGCACCCTTTCCCTGTTGAGTGATCTAAGTCTTGATAGCAAAAAGACTCAAAGGCCCGCTGCTCCTCTGCCTCCGGTAAGCTCTTCCTTTCAGACCTCATGTACTTTCTAGGCAGGATATAGCACTGCTCATCTCCTGTTGTCACTCCTGTCTTGCTGGACTTGTTTACTGTCCTACATGTCCTGCCTACTGTCTTGCATCCCATGTATTGCCCTTGTACTCTGCCTTGCAGCCCCACATCCCTTGTCTTAGCTGTGAAATTGTCAAACAAAAATGTGGCACTGTACTGTTTCTATGTCTGATGTTTCTCTGTTTTAACTTAAAAATGTTCTCTGTAAAGTATGTTGAGATATTGTGTAATACACTTTTAATAATTTGAATAAATTGTGACTTGATTTGACTAGGACTAAAATGCTGTCTCATATAATAGGGTCTTGGGTTGCTCAATCAATATATTGTATTACGGTAGACCATTCCATTCTTGTGGGCCGGCTAAGGAGTATTGGTGTCTCTGAGGGGTCTTTGGCCTGGTTTGCTAACTACTTCTCTCAAAGAGCGCAGTGTATAAAGTCAGACAATATGCTGTCTCAGCCACTGCCTGTCACCAAGGGAGTACCCCAAGGCTCTATCCTAGGCCCCACACTCTTCTCAATTTACATCAACAACATAGCTCAGGCAGTAGGAAGTTCTCTCATCCATTTATATGCAGATTATACAGTCTTATACTCAGCTGGCCCCTCCCCGGATTTTGTGTTAAATGCTCTACAACAAAGCTTTCTTATTATCCAACAAGCTTTCTCTACCCTTAACCTTGTTCTGAACACCTCCAAAACAAAGGTCATGTGGTTTGTTAAGAAGAATGTCCCTCTCCCCACAGGTGTGATTACTATCACTGAGGGTTTGGAGCTTTAGGTAGCCACCTCATACAAGTACTTGGGAGTATGGCTAGATGGTGCACTGTCCTTCTCTCAGCACATATCAAAGCTGCAGGCTAAAGTTAAATCTTGACTTAGTTTCCTCTATCGTAATCGCTCCTCTTTCACCCCAGCTGCCAAACTAACCCTGATTCAGATGACCATCCTACCCATGCTAGATTACGGAGACATCATTTATAGATCGGCAGTTAAGCGTGTACTCGAGTGGCTAGATGTTCTTTACCATTCAGCCATCAGATTTTCCACCAATGCTCCTTATAGGACACATCACTGCACTCTACCCTTCTGTAAACTGGTAATCTCTGTATAGCCGTCGCAAGACCCACTGGTTGATGCTTATTTATAAAACCTTCTTAGGCCTTACTCCCCCCTATCTGAGATATCTACTGCAGTCCTCATCCTCCACACACAACACCAGTTCTGCCAGTCACATTCTGTTAAAGGTCTACAAATCACACACATTCCACGCTCCTCTTTTCAGTTCGCTGCAGCTTGCGACTGGAATCTCTCCATTCAAAGACTCAATCATGCACTTTTACTGACAGTTGTGGCTGCTTTGTGTGATGTTTTGTCTCTACCTTCTTCACTTTGTTGCTGTTGACTCTGCACAATAATGTTTATACCATGTTGTTATGTGTTGCTGCCTTGCTATGTTGTCTTAGGTCTCTCTTTATGTAGTCTCTCTTGTTGTGATGTGTGTTTTGTCCTATATTTATATTTGATTTAATCCCATGCCCCTATCCCCGCAAGAGGCCTTTGCCTTTTGGCAGGCCGTCATTGTAAATAAGAATTTGTTAACTGACTTGCCTAGTTAAAGAAAAAATATTAGAACATTCACACATATGTTACAGTAGTCTCATCAGTTATGTGAAAATGTTTGCTGATGCAGACTCTTCGCACCATGCAAATATGTGGTTCCTGTTTTTTCAACATAGTATGTACACTTCCTAGAATAACGGTAGTATCATTTTCCTGTTGTCGTGAAGGATTTCAAGGATGATGCCCCTCCGCTGATTCCAAGAAAACCTATGACCGATGTCAAGTCAGGCAAGGCTCAGCCAAACACTTACATCAAATCTATAAGTCACAAGCCCAACAATAAAGGTACAGTATGTCTTACATTGGAAATGACTTGAGCTATTTCATCAGGGAAGTAAAAGTCAACGGCAAAAATTACCCCATTCATCGTTTCTGAATTTGGTGCATATTTTTATACAACATTTTACTGTTATCTGTAGTTCTCTGTTAGGTAAATGTTTTTGCACTGGGTGACAACTTCACACAAAACCTCAATTGTTCGGTAAGCCTAAAATTAACTTGTCTTTCAGCAGCAGAGAAATATGAAGTTCAAGCAGATGTGGACAGTGACCATGATTATGAGCAAGTGGACGACAAGTTGAGAAGAGCACAGGACAATTTTTTATTTTACTGAACCAGCCAGAGGAATACCTATTAAAAGGCTAACTAAAGTCTCATTGCATAAAATAGACTAGACTATAGGGTGCAAAACAATGTCAGAACTATGCACTGATAGCCAGCCACTGTAACCGTGAATACTTTGAGATTGGACTGTGCAAAACAGGATACATGTCTTATTGTACCCATATTTTGTTACTTGGTTTTCATTTTCTACATTGCTAGTCACAAAACACACTTGCCAACCGATTATCCCAAATGCTTATCATAATAAAAGCCTATTGATGTTCATGGTTGATAATAATAATTTAGCCATGTATTTTGTAACTTAAAATGTCCCCTTATTTTAAAACTCAATGATGCTATTCTGGCAGCGTCAGTGACATTACTGTTAAGAGTGGAGGTAAATATAAGAAAGCCGGAGTGATAACAGTGGGGATCTTCTTGCGCAACACAAAGCTTTACTGGTGCATATGCATCACTGCTTTGGGTATCGATACTGCATGATATTATACTTCTGCATTCTAAGGTTACATACTTTCCAATTGACTATATAAAATGGTAATATATTTAGATCAAATTACACATTTTTCTGAAAATATATGTTTACTAGAGACAAAAACAAAACATAGAGACATGAGAATCTGAATGGCAAAGTTTTGCATTCTGTTCACTATTTTTAAACAACAACTATCAAGATCAATGATTGAGGAACTGGTAGTCACAGATTGCATTCATTGTGAGAACAACCATTGGCCTATGATGCACCCACTCGTACTGTAATATCATTAACGGAAGTTGAAACAGGATATGTGAACACTGGCCACCATGTCAGTCAAACCAAGGCCTAATTTTGCAGAAACCCTCAGGATTATATAGACATCCCATGATGATCCTCAGTATGAACCATGCTTCCATGAATGACTACAGGTTCTATTTTCAGTGTTGAGATCTTAAAATTCTAAGAGGACTTTCGGTGTTATTCTCAAATACAATCGTCCGCTCATAGCACACAGTGTGTTGAGAATGGACCCAAGACTATGATCATGTTCTTAGTGCTAACAGGGAATGGAGAGATGCTTTAGTCGTCATTGTCTGTAGACTTGAAGTGATCCTCGTCGATGGTGGAGAAGATGTGTCCTTCGTTGCTGAGGAACTCCACTGCATGCCTATGATAAGACAAAGGACAGTAAGATAGGTGCCAATGCAGCATGCTTAATTATGCAGTCTACTCTTGTGCCTTATTCTACATCCCAGAAATACATGTTTTTTTCTATAAAATATTTTTATCTGAAAGCTGGCCTAAGATGTGCCCTGCAGAACACGACCACTGTTGTGGTCCAACAGGACACATTCAAGCATATCAAGAACTTCAGAAACTGATTTGAGGATGGAGGGAAGGGAATGTCTTACTTGATGACAGCCAAGCTCATGCCGCTGAGTCTCTGCTTCAAGTCCTGTGTGCTGACACCCTGCGCGTCTGGACAGCTCCTTATCAAGCTCAGCACCTTATGAGGACAAGAGCATAACAAAAATCATTCATATAGAATATTGTGCCAATCACATGTAGAACTCTTGAAAAGTTCCCAATTGTTATGCCAGTCCTACAGATGGCAGTGTGGTGAGGCATTTTTAATAAAATCTGATGAGGCCCAATTAATTTTGTAATCATTAGACCAATGTGCTAGATTTTTTAAATAAAGTACACTTTTTTCTCCTTTCACCTGGTAACAGGTGCGGGTTTACTTTCCAATTGGTATGGTCGGTGCGTTTAGGCTACCTATTGTTTATTCTACCAACTATTTAATGTGCCCAGCCATTTTCTTTAGTCCATTGCAGACTCACCTGGTTCTGGCTTGGGCTCAGGCCGTTAGCGGACATGTCGTTGGCACCCGAGTATCCACCCCCTGTGTTGCCACCCATTCCCGGCCGCGACAAGGGCACCATACTAGTGTTCATTCCCCCTCCTCCGCCCATCTAAAAAGGTAACCAGAACTGTGTGTGAGTGGTGCCAAGCAGGAAGAGAATCAAAACAAAACTTTATTCATAAAAAGCACAAGGAGCTGATTGTGGCATTACTGAGGTTGAATGACCTTATTCAAAGCTAAGTTTAATGATTAATTTATCTCCATTTAAATATGTGGCAGATGGGCCAAGGCCAACTCGTCAGCTCTGTGACTACTGTTATACAGGTGGGAAAGTCAAATTCAGGCATATTGGTGCTCTTCAGGGCCTAAAATGTACTTTTTGGTCCACCAGCCACTGTGTCAGGTAGATTTAAAAATCTACCAGCCACTACATTTTTTTACCAGTCAAAATATTTCTTCACCCCTAAAATTACATCAACAAAACAAAAAAAACAGATGAGCATGCTTTGTAATGTTTCTAAAACAATAATGTATTACTAGTAAGAAGTAATCAATCACCACCTTCCGGAGACACTTGAAACCCCACCTCTTTAAGGAATACCTAGGATAGGATAAAGTAATCCTTCTCAAAAATATTTAGATGCACTATTGTAAAGTGGTTGTTCCACTGGATGTCATAAGGTGAATGCACCAATTTGTAAGTCGCTCTGGATAAGAGCGTCTGCTAAATGACTTAAATGTAAATGTAAGTAATGTGGTACCTTGTTTAATTTCATATACATTTTTGTGACCAGTGTTTATGAAAATAATCAGATGTTCACATGCCCCGTTAAGGGCAGGAGGTTAACGCGGTAACACGACTCAAGGGTCATGTCCCTGAGATTCAGAGTCTGACTAATAACTGCATCGTCTTCTCTTCCCTAGCAGTTGAAACTCAAATATAGAAAAAAATACCTAGATTGCGAACAAAATGTAAATTGCCAAGAAACACAAGGACAAAGTATCAGTAGACTTCCGAGAAGTAAATTAGACCAACATTATGCCTGTGCACAGCTCTTCTAAAAAATAATCATTCACTCAGCTCTTCATGGACGCACAGCCCCTAGACAGGCAGTGTGGCAGCTCGAGGTGGGATAGGCTATAGGATACGTAGTTTTGACTTTGTGCGATTAATTTACCAACTATGAAACAAAATGGCAGAAATACTATGAAAACAGCTACTGCAGCATTTATTTTGCTATAAATATGATCATACTCGACTTCTTATTAACAAACGTGAGTGAAACTCTTGAAGTGTGAAGCCCTGACCACCCGCCAACATGGCTGGTGAAGAAGGTATCTTTACCCACCAATGCTAAAATCTACCCGCAGGAGGCGGGTGTTAATTTTAGGCCCTGGTGCTCTTTGTCATGTGTGAAGGAAGTTCTCACCATAATCGTCTGTGGTTTGCTGAGCAGCACGTGTGCCTGCACCACCTCCAGCATGTGGGAGGTGATTTCGTTCATGTCGTCAAGGGGCCGGACGCTGAATGCTACCATGGACCTGTGGTTCTATCGAAGACAGGAAGTTACACACAAACACCCACAGTCAGTGCATCAGACACAGAGACACACAGGACTGAATGTGCAACGCACACTTTCAGTTAACATGAATGCATTTGCACAGGTCAGTGAAGGCTCCTCAGAGAATGGAGGACCATCCCACTCAGTGAATTGCATTAAAAAAATAAAGTGAAACATTTTAGATAAAACTATACTAAATATATTTAATATATTAATGTCAACAAATAACTGATAAAAAAAAAAAAACTTTTGCAATGAGGGGCTATAGTAGACTCAACAGCACCCTCTAGGGTAGCACCATGGTGTAGCCAGAGGTAAGCTATTTTCCCTCCTCCTCTGGGTACATTGACTTCAATACAAAACCTAGGAGGGTCATGGTTCTCACACCCTTCCATAGACTAACAAAATAATTATGAAGACTTCAGGAGGACATCCTCCAACCTATAAGCGCTATCAGCATAAACTGACATGCTGTCCATCCAATCAAAGGAGCAGAGAATGAATCTAGTACTGAAACCATATGCTACAGCTAGATAGCACTGCAGTGCATAAATTGTGGTGAATAGTTGACTCAAAGATTGAGAATGAAAATAGTTGATCAGTTTGCACAAATTAAATTCTTAAATTAAGCAGCAGCAGAGAGAGAGTTAGCTATATGATGAGTGTACAAAACATTAAGAACACCTTCCTAATATTGAGTTGCACCACCACTTCTGCCTTCAGAACAGCCCCAATTCAGTTCTTGACACAAACCGGTGCTCCTGGCACCTACTACCATACCCCGTTCAAAGGTACTTAAATATGATCTTGCACATTCACCATTTGAATGGCACACATACACAATCCATGTCAACTGTCTAAAAAAGAATACTTATTTAACCTGTCGCCTACCCTTAATCTTTTTTATTTATTTATTTATTTCACCTTTATTTAACCAGGTAGGCAAGTTGAGAACAAGTTCTCATTTACAATTGCGACCTGGCCAAGATAAAGCAAAGCAGTTCGACAGATACAACGACACAGAGTTACTTACACATGGAGTAAAACAAACATACAGTCAATAATACAGTATAAACAAGTCTATATACAATGTGAGCAAATGAGGTGAGAAGGGAGGTAAAGGCAAAAAAGGCCATGGTGGCAAAGTAAATATAATATAGCAAGTAAAACACTGGAATGGTAGTTTTGCAATGGAAGAATGTGCAAAGTAGAAATAAAAATAATGGGGTGCAAAGGAGCAAAATAAATAAATAAATTAAATACAGTTGGGAAAGAGGTAGTTGTTTGGGCTAAATTATAGGTGGGCTATGTACAGGTGCAGTAATCTGTAAGATGCTCTGACAGTTGGTGCTTAAAGCTAGTGAGGGAGATAAGTGTTTCCAGTTTCAGAGATTTTTGCAGTTCGTTCCAGTCACTGGCAGCAGAGAACTGGAAGGAGAGGCGGCCAAAGAAAGAATTGGTTTTGGGGGTGAACAGAGAGATATACCTGCTGGAGCGTGTGCTACAGGTGGGAGATGCTATGGTGACCAGCGAGCTGAGATAAGGGGGGACTTTACCTAGCAGGGTCTTGTAGATGACATGGAGCCAGTGGGTTTGGCGACGAGTATGAAGCGAGGGCCAGCCAACGAGAGCGTACAGGTCGCAATGGTGGGTAGTATATGGGGCTTTGGTGACAAAACGGATTGCACTGTGATAGACTGCATCCAATTTGTTGAGTAGGGTATTGGAGGCTATTTTGTAAATGACATCGCCAAAGTCGAGGATTGGTAGGATGGTCAGTTTTACAAGGGTATGTTTGGCAGCATGAGTGAAGGATGCTTTGTTGCGAAATAGGAAGCCAATTCTAGATTTAACTTTGGATTGGAGATGTTTGATATGGGTCTGGAAGGAGAGTTTACAGTCTAACCAGACACCTAAGTATTTGTAGTTGTCCACGTATTCTAAGTCAGAGCCGTCCAGAGTAGTGATGTTGGACAGGCGGGTAGGTGCAGGTAGCGATCGGTTGAAGAGCATGGATTTAGTTTTACTTGTATTTAAGAGCAATTGGAGGCCACGGAAGGAGAGTTGTATGGCATTGAAGCTTGCCTGGAGGGTTGTTAACACAGTGTCCAAAGAAGGGCCGGAAGTATACAGAATGGTGTCGTCTGCGTAGAGGTGGATCAGGGAGTCACCAGCAGCAAGAGCGACCTCATTGATGTATACAGAGAAGAGAGTCGGTCCAAGAATTGAACCCTGTGGCACCCCCATAGAGATTGCCAGAGGTCCGGACAGCAGACCCTCCGATTTGACACACTGAACTCTATCAGAGAAGTAGTTGGTGAACCAGGCGAGGCAATCATTTGAGAAACCAAGGGTATCGAGTCTGCCGATGAGGATGTGGTGGTTGACAGAATCGAAAGCCTTGGCCAGATCAATGAATACGGCTGCACAGTAATGTTTCTTATCGATGGCGGTTAAGATATCGTTTAGGACCTTGAGCGTGGCTGAGGTGCACCCATGACCAGCTCTGAAACCAGATTGCATAGCAGAGAAGGTATGGTGAGATTCGAAATGGTCGGTAATCTGTTTGTTGACTTGGCTTTCGAAGACCTTAGAAAGGCATGGTAGGATAGATAAAGGTCTGTAGCAGTTTGGGTCTAGAGTGTCCCCCCGTTTGAAGAGGGGGATGACCGCAGCTGCTTTCCAATCTTTGGGAATCTCAGACGACACGAAAGAGAGGTTGAACAGGCTAGTAATAGGGGTGGCAACAATTTCGGCAGATAATTTGAGAAAGAAAGGGTCCAGATTGTCTAGCCCGGCTGATTTGTAGGGGTCCAGATTTTTCAGCTCTTTCAGAACATCAGCTGAATGGATTTGGGAGAAGGAGAAATGGGGAAGGCTTGGGCGAGTTGCTGTTGGGGGTGCAGTGCTGTTGACCGGGGTAGGAGTAGCCAGGTGGAAAGCATGGCCAGCCATAGAAAAATGCTTATTGAAATTCTCAATTATGGTGGATTTATCAGTGGTGACAGTGTTTCCTGTCTTCAGTGCAGTGGGCAGCTGGGTGGAGGTGTTCTTATTCTCCATGGACTTTACAGTGTCCCAGAACTTTTTTGAGTTAGTGTTGCAGGAAGCAAATTTCTGCTTGAAAAAGCTAGCCTTGGCTTTTCTAACTGCCTGTGTATAACGGTTTCTAGCTTCCCTGAATAGCTGCATATCACGGGGGCTCTTCAATGCTAATGCAGAACGCCATAGGATGTTTTTGTGTTGGTTAAGGGCAGTCAGGTCTGGGGAGAACCAAGGGCTATATCTGTTCCTGGTTCTAAATTTCTTGAATGGGGCAAGTTTATTTAAGATGGTTAGGAAGGCATTTAAAAAAAATATCCAGGCATCCTCTACTGACGGGATGAGATCAATATCCTTCCAGGATACCCCGGCCAGGTCGATTAGAAAGGCCTGCTCGCTGAAGTGTTTCAGGGAGCGTTTTACAGTGATGAGTGGAGGTCGTTTGACCGCTGACCCATTACGGATGCAGGCAATGAGGCAGTGATCGCTGAGATCTTGGTTGAAGTCAGCAGAGGTGTAATTAGAGGGGAAGTTGGTTAGGATGATATCTATGAGGGTGCCAGTGTTTAAGGCTTGGGGGGGGGGGGTACCTGGTAGGTTCATTGATCATTTGAGTAAGATTGAGGGCATCAAGTTTAGATTGTAGGATGGCTGGGGTGTTAAGCACGTTCCAGTTTAGGTCGCCTAGCAGCACGAGCTCTGAAGATAGATGGGGGGGCAATCAGTTCACATATGGTGTCCAGAGCACAGCTGGGGGCAGAGGGTGGTCTATAGCAGGCGGCAACGGTGAGAGACTTGTTTTTAGAGGTGTGGATTTTTAGAAGTAGAAGTTCAAATTGTTTGGGTACAGACCTGGATAGTAGGACAGAACTCTGCAGGCTCTTTGCAGTAGATTGCAACACCGCCCCCTTTGGCAGTTCTATCTTGTCTGAAAATGTTGTAATTTGGAATTAAAATTTCAGAATTTTTGGTGGTCTTCCTAAGCCAGGATTCAGACACAGCTAGAACATCCGGGTTGGCAGAGTGTGCTAAAGCAGTGAATAGAACAAACTTAGGGAGGAGGCTTCTAATGTTAACATGCATGAAACCAAGGCTATTACGGTTACAGAAGTCATCAAAAGAGAGCGCCTGGGGAATAGGAGTGGAGCCAGGTATTGCAGGGCTTGGATTCACCTCTACATCGCCAGAGGAACATAGGAGGAGAAGAATAAGGGTATGGCTAAAAGCAATAAGAATTGGTCGTCTATAACAGAGAGTAAAAGGAGGTTTCTGGGGGCGATAAAATAGCATCAAGGTATAATGTACAGACAAAGGTATGGTAGGATGTGAATACAGTGGAGGTAAACCTAGGTATTGAGTGATGAAGAGAGAGATATTGTCTCTAGAAACATCATTGAAACCAGGAGATGTCATTGCATGTGTGGGTGGTGGAACTAATAAATTGGATAATGTATAGTGAGCATGACTAGAGGCTCTACAGTGAAATAAGCCAATAAACACTAACCAGAACAGCAATGGACAAGACATATTGACATTAAGGAGAGGCATCCTTAGTCGAGTGATCAAAAGAGTCCAGAGAGTGGAGTGGTTGGTTTCGGGGTCAAGGCGATTTAGACAGCTAGCCAGGACATCGGTAGCAAGCTAGCATAGGAAGGGGGTCTGTTGTTAGCCACCTCTTGCGTTCCGTCAGTAGATTAGTGGGGTTCCGTGTGGTAGAGGGGATTAGTCCAAATCACACAACAACAAAAATAAAATAAAAACAATAGATATAGTTATAGAGGCCCAAGAATAAACATAATAATAATAATAAAAATAAATAAATTGTCCGATTGTCTATTCTGAGAGCAGCCGGTAAGACAGCTAACGGTTAGCAGGCCGCAGATGGGCGTTCAGGTAACGTCGAGACGGAAGAGCCAGCCGGATCTCCTTCGGGTAGACAACGTCGCAGTCCAGTTGTGAAGGCACGGTGGGGCTCCGCGTAGGCAGTAAAACGGGTCCGGATAGGTGACTGCAGCCCAGGAGTGATTGACGGAGCTCAGGAGTGATTGACGGAGCTGGCTAGCTCCGGAGTAATTGATGTTTGCTCCGGAATCGACGAGAGCAGATAGACACACGGATAGCAGCTAGCTAGCTGTGAGATCCGGGAATGAATGTCCAGAGAGCAGTTGAAATCCAAGGACATGGAGAGAAAAATTGGTCCGGTATGTTCCGTTCCGAGCTGCGCCGTACAAAACTGGCGATAGATTTTCGAGCTAAAGGATAGCTGATGACCACAAACCGTGGTTAGCTGAATACTAACGATTTGCCAGTAAAGAAGCTAACTAGCTTCTGAACTAGCTTCTAGCTAGCTCCTGGCTAGCTCCTGGCTAGCTTCTTGGAGTTTCTGGCTAGCTTCTGGCTAGCTTCTTGGAAGATTGCAGATTTGAGGTAAATAATACTTATTTATAAATATAAATTGGTGAGGCGGTTTGCAGGAGAGTGTTTTGAAGAGGAGTTGATGGAAAATAAAAAAAAATGTATGTGAAAAAAAGTTGTAAATATATATATATTATATATATATATATATATATATATATATACAGGACACGACAAGACGAGGACAAAAGACGTCTGAACTGCTATGCCATCTCGGGTGGTAATCTACACTGATCGAAGTGGATTTAACAAGTGACATCAATATGGGATTATAGCTTGTCAGTCTGTCGTAGAAAGAGCAGGTGTTCATAATGTTTTATTCACTCAGTGTATTTTTTTATTATTGGTTTAGCTTTCACATACTTAGCTAATGTAGCCGATTTAACCTACACAAGAACCTGACAGAGAGGAATGCAATTTGTTGGCTATGGCTATTCAACACTGCAACTCTTCCAAGTCAAGGGGAGCTTTCTGTTTTATAAATTTATTGCCACAGGGGCTCGCCGGAGTAACTGCTAAACTGACTGCTGTACTGCGTGATTGTAGACAGGGATTGATTGTGGGTTTACTAGTTCTACTTGGTTGATTATGACGTTAGCTCATATGGTGACAACGATCTAGGCAGTGTCACAGTTTTGGTTTGGCTTGGGGAGATTTTTGCAACTGGTCATCAAAGTGATGATGCTGTATGTGGCTGCTGTGAAAGTGAACCATGTGTGCTTGTGATCAACGGTGTATTCACTTCACCAATTCTGTTGCAAAACGTTTCTGAAATGGAACCAAACGAAACTAAAACAGGAATGGACCTACCCAAATTTGTCTAATAGAAACTCTTGTTTAAGTTGCAAAACGGAACGTCGGAAGTAAACATATACCGTAGCCAAATACAATTAAACTCAGTTTTTCACAATTCCTGACATTTAATCCTAGTAAAAATTAGCCTTGGGTTGGGTGAATTTTGGCATCCTGACACAGCTGGTGT
Source organism: Oncorhynchus gorbuscha (assembly GCF_021184085.1). Lineage (NCBI taxonomy): Eukaryota > Metazoa > Chordata > Actinopteri > Salmoniformes > Salmonidae > Oncorhynchus > Oncorhynchus gorbuscha. The sequence continues at coordinate 57,689,497 of NC_060187.1, forward strand.
AACTGAGTCAGGTTTGCAGGCCTCCTTGCTTGCACACGCTTTCAGTTCTGCCCACATATTTTTCTATAGGATTGAGGTCAGGGCTTTGTGATGGCCACTCCAATACCTTGAATTTGTTGTCCTTCAGCCATAACTTTGGAAGTTTGCTTGGGGTCATTGTCCATTTGGAAGACCCATTTGCGACCAAGCTTAAACTTCCTGACTGATGTCTTGAGATGTCGCTTCAATATATCCACATAATTTTCCTACCTCATGATGCCATCTATTTTGTGAAGTGCACCAGTCCCTCCTGCAGCAAAGCGCCCCCACAACATGATGCTGCCACCCGCCTGCTTCACGGTTGGGATGGTGTTCTTCGGCTTGCAAGCCCCCCCTTTTCCTCCAAACATAAATGGTCATTATGGCCAAACATTTCTATTATTATTTCATCAGACCAAAGGACATTTCTCCAAAAAGTACGATCTTTGTCCCCATGTGCAGTTGCAAACCGTAGTCTTTTTTTATGCCGGTTTTGGAGCAGTGGCTTCTTCCTTGCTGAGCGGCCTTTCAGTTTATGTCGATAAAGGACTTGTTTTACCGTGGATATAGATACTTTTGTACCCATTTCCTCCAGAATCTTCACACGGTCCTTTGCTGTTGTTCTGAGATTGATATGCACTTTTCACACCAAAGTACGTTCATCTCTAGGAGACAGAACGCGTCTCCTTCCTGAGCGGTATGACGGCTGCGTGGTCCCATAGTGTGTATACTCACGTACTATTGTTTGTACAGATGAACGTGGTACCTTCAGGCGTTTGGAAATTGCTCCCAAGGACAAACCAAACTTGTGGAGGTCTACAATTTGTTTTCTGAGGTCTTGGCTAATTTCTTTTGATTTTCCCATGATGCCAAGCAAAGAGGCACTGCGTTTGAAGGTAAGCCTTGAAATACATCCACAAGGTACACCTCTAATTGACTCAAATATGTCAATAGCCTATCAGAAGCTCCTATAGCCATGACATCATTTTCTGGAATTTTCCAAGCTGTTTAACTACTTGGATATAGGGGGCGCTATTTTAATTTTTGGATGAAAAACGTTCCCGTTTTAAACAAGATATTTTGTCACGAAAAGATGCTTGACTATGAATATAATTGACAGCTTTGGAAACACTCTGACGTTTCCAAAACTGCAAAGATATTGTCTGTGAGTGCCACAGAACTGATGTTACAGGCGAAACCCAGATAAAAATCCAATCAGGAAGTGCCGCATTTTTTAAAACCGCCTCATGGCAATGACTCCTTATATGGCTGTGAATGGGCCATGAATGAGCTTAGGCTTTCTGTCGCTTCCCCAAGGTGTCGACAGCATTGTGACGTATTTGTAGGCATATCATTGGAAGATTGACCATAAGAGACTACATCTACCAGGTGGTCGCTTGGTGTCATCCGTTGCAATTATTGCGTAATCTCCAGCTGCAGTATTTTTCCGTTTGCTTCTGATGAGAAACCAACTGCCACGACTGATATATTATCGAATAGATATGTGAAAAACACCTTGAGGATTGATTCTAAACAACGTTTGCCATGTTTCTGTCGATATTTTGGAGCTAATTTGGTAAAAAGTTTGGCGTTGTAGTGACTGAATTTTCCCGTCTTTTTCTTAGCCAAACATGATGAACAAAACGGAGCTATTTCGCCAACACAAATAATCTTTTTGGAAAAAATGAACATTTGCTATCTAACTGAGAGTCTCTTCATTGAAATCATCCGAAGTTCTTCAAAGGTAAATTATTTTATTTTAATGCTTTTCTTGTTTTTGTGAAAATGTTGCCTGCTGAATGCTAGGCTTAATGCTATGCTAGGCTATCAATACTCTTACACAAATGCTTGTGTAGCTTTGGTTGAAAAGCATATTTTGAAAATCTGAGATGACAGTGTTGTTAACAAAAGGCTAAGCTTGTGTTTGAATATATTTATTTAATTTCATTTGCGATTTTCATGAATAGGAAACGTTGCGTTATCATAATGCGCTTGAGGTTATGATTACGCTCCCGGATACAGGATTGCTCGTCGCTAGAGGTTAAAGCACAGTCAACTTAGTGTATGTAAACTTCTGACCCACTGTAATTGTGATACAGTGAATTATAAGTGAAATAATCAGTCTAAACAGTTGTTGGAAAAATTACTTGTGTCATGCACAAAGTAGATGTCCTAACCGACTTGCCAAAACTATAGTTTGTTAACAACAAATTTGTGGAGTGTTTAATTTTTTTTTAACCTCTATGGTATGTGGGACGCTAGTGTCCCACCTGGCCAACATCCAGTGAGATTGCAGAGCGCCAAATTCAAATACAGAAATACTCATAATAATTCAGAAAATATACAACTATTTAACATAGGTTTAAAGATGAACTTCTTGTGAATCCAACCATGGTGTCAGATTTAAAAAATGCTTTACGGCGAAAGCATACCGTACGATTATTTGAGAACATTGCCCAGCAGACAAATCATTACAAACAGTAACCAGCCAAGAAGAAGAGTTACACAAGTCAGAAATGGAGATAAAATGAATCACTTACCTTTGATGATCTTCATATGGTTGCACTCAGAAGACATTCATTTATTCAATAAATGTTCCTTTTGTTCGATAGTCTCTCTATATCCAAAAACCTCTGTTTTGTTTGCGCGTTTTCTTCATCAATCCACATCCTCAAATGCAGTCACAACAGGCAGAAAAAAAATCAAAATAGTATCCATAAAGTTCGTAGAAACATTTCAAACGATGTTCATAATCAATCCTCAGGTTGTTTTTAGCCTAAATAATCGATAATATTTAAACCGGACAATAACATTGTCAATATAAAAGGTAAACAAGAAAGGCACTCTCTCGGTCGTGCGCATGAAATGAGCTTACTCCCTCATTTTTCAGAATACAAGCCTGAAACAATTTCTAAAGATTGTTGACATCTAGTGGAAGGCATAGGAACTGCAATTTGAGTCCTAAGTCAATGGATACTGTAATGGCATTGAATAGAAAACTACAACAAAAAAATAATTTTTTTTTCAGGTTTTAACATGCCAAATCAGTTCGGTTATAATAATAATAATAATAATATATGCCATTTAGCAGACGCTTTTATCCAAAGCGACTTACAGTCATGTGTGCATACATTCTACGTATGGGTGGTCCCGGGGATCGAACCCACTACCCTGGCGTTACAAGCGCCATGCTCTACCAACTGAGCTACAGAAGGACCACCATTTTAACAGTTTTGGAAACTTGAGTGTTTTCTATCCAAATCTACCAATTATATGCATATCCTATCTTCTGGGCCTGAGTAGAAGGCAGTTTAATTTTGGCATGCTTTTCATCCAAAATTCCAAATGCTGCCCACTACCCTAGAGAAGTTAATGACTCCAACCTAAGTGTATGTACACTTCCGACTTCAACTGCAAAATAAACATTTGCAGGTTACACATTGTTTGAAAACAACAAAAAATAAACATGTAGAATGATGTGGTCATGGCTGTGATATGACCTACAGATAAAGGTATGTAGTTGTGTGGGGATGATGACCTCACCTGGAAGGAGCGCAAATTGCCAGAGACCTTGACGTAAGTGCCTGGGGGGATGACAGTGCTGTCCACACTGGGATCCTATGAGTGAGGAGAGAGAGCAAGACAGAACCATAGGTGAGTTGAGTTAGCAGTTGAACTCTCATTTGAGTGTAGCCTGATGTCACAAAATATGTTTATTGAACATTATTTGGAAATTATACCGCAAGTGTTGACTGTAGTGTATATCCTTCCTGATCCTAGTACTTAGCAGCCCTGATGAGACTCACCTCCGTATCTACCCACTGCTTCACGTCCATAGGGGCCCCTGTCATGTCATCGACTTTGTACTGGATGTTGGTCATGGATTTGTCAGTGGTTCTGATGATGCCCACAATGGTAACCTAGCACACAAAAAGAGAATACTGCCATAGTATACCAAGGCACACCTCACATTTCCATTTGTACATGGAAGATTAAAATCCTAATCAGTCTTTTAGTTACCGTATCGCAACACACCACAAACCCCAACAAAATGGCCACCATCCTCATATTTAAGATGTATTTTGGGTTACCTGGGCAACCTCCACCTCTCCCACTCTGAAGACATCCTCTGCTTGGGCAGCAGACATGAGCTGGGACACTGTGCAGGGGACAATATGTTGGGCACGTTGTCTCTGTAAACATACATACACAGAAAGCCTGAGTAATTCATAGAGCCAACTTTAACCTACAAAAAACAATTACACAATGGCAGACACAATAGTGCGTTATGCTACTAATATTACGATGACAGACCTTTTCCACTTGCTGTTCGCTAACTTTGTAATATATGGAGTTGGTGAATGACAGATACAGACCCCTTTCTTCTCTCCTCCCTGGGAGGCAGCAGGTGATGCGAATCCTCCCGGAGACTGAGTGTATCCACCACCCATGTTTGATTCACCGTATGATCCACCTACACGAAATAACAGTCTTTAAAAATATATATATTTAACTAGACTACAGCAATAATTCACTGTCTGACTAAAACCATGAAAACAAGCTTGCATTACTAGCTAACGTTAGGTAGCTGATTGGAGACTACACCCTAGTGAGCCAAATAGCTAACAGTAACAAGTTAACTACAGTAGCTAATGTTAGAGTTACCTAGCTAACGTTTGCTAATGTTGTTTCCTGTTACTGTACGACAAAAAGCTCGGTGCCTTTTAGTTTACAGAAGAAATCAGGTCAAGTCAGCTACTAGCTATCTTTGCACAAAGTCAGCGCACAACTTTGCACAACAAAACAGACCTCAAGAGAGCTGGCCACAATAGCAAGCTAACGTTATTTACAACTAGGCAACTTTTGAGCTATTCTTGACAGCCATATAAACCATTGCTACAAAGACAAACTCACCTTGGTTCCACATGGTGCCGTTACCTTACGTTATATGATAAAATAATGTTTAAACAGGTGGCAAGACAATAAACATGTAAAAAGTATTCACAACTATTCCCCTTCCTGAACAATTCCGCGTGCTGGAAAGTTGACAGTATAGAACGCATGCGCCCTACAGAAATGCCGCGAAATCCATTGTCCAATGAGATTCTGACTAGATTTGGTAGCTAAACCAATGAACATGCGAGATTGCTAGACGCACTAGTTTACCCAGAGATACACTACATGAGTATGTAGACACCTGCTCGCATGACATCTCCAAAATCATGGGCATTAACAGTGGCGACCCGTCATTCTGCCTCTTGAATAAGGCAGCTCCAAAATGCAGGTGTTTCAGCCTAGCTCAGTGCTTTCTGTGGTGGAGGGGCAGCGAGGAATATACAGAGCGTAGGCAATCTTCTTTAGTTGCGCTGTGATTGGCTTAGTGTTCTGTCAGTTTCGAATATGGTAAGCGCTTTCACTGTCTGTGTGTTGGGTGGGGGGATTTCCACAAAATCAAACCTATTTTAATAAATGTCACCCTAAGCAGGATAGAACTTATGCAGCAGGTTAGGATACTGAGTTTTAGGTTAGGAAAAATGAGGGGGAAATCTTTCCCTTTTAATTGGTCAACTATCACATTTACAGCTACCCCAGTAACCACCCTTTAATTGAGAGCAAAACTATTCACATGTCTTGCCCCCATTCGTTTAACACAGAGTGCCTTCTCCCTCTGACCAGCAGAAACACAAACAATTATCACAAGACCACTTCTGGTTACCCTCACCGATTCCACAGTACCCAATTCTGTTTTCACTCACCCTGAAACCAGAAGGCAAGTGTCCACTTTTTCCCAAAAACTTCACTCCTACTGTCACAGACTCATATTTATCCTCACCCTCAGTGCAAGCCTCAAGGGCACCAAGAACTTCACCACACCTACTACTTCCGATACTTCTCCCTCATTCACTTCCATTTATCCTCCTGTCTTCAGCTCACTCTGCTTACATATTCTACCATTCTTCTGTAGCAAACCATCTCCCTTTTCCCAGCCATTTTTCACTGACTCAAGCTCACCATCTTCCTCCCTCTCGCTCTCTTAGACCTCATCTGCCTCCCTTTTCCCCTCCATTCCTCCTCCGTATTTCAAGTATTATCCTTATCATAATGCTGAAATTCTCCTGACATATCTTGTTCTTGCTTTCTCAAGGGACCCCATTTAACCGGCTGTCACAATCTCCGTACAATCAGCACGAACCCGTCGGGATGTGGCGCTCAACAGTACATCCCACTTATAACGCAGCTGTTTCGTCTTGATGGTAATATTTATCAAAAGCTACCGCAACACTTTTCAATTTCAAACAAGCGTGCTCCCCGCCTTCCTTATCCCTTGTCTGTCACATGACATGTTCCACTTCCTTGAAGCCAAATCAAATCAAATTGTATTTGTCACATACACATGGTTAGCAGATGTTAATGCGAGAGTAGCGAAATGCTTGTGCTTCTAGTTCCGACAATGCAGTAATAAACAACAAGTAATCTAACTAACAATTCCAAAACTACTGTCTTATACACACAAGTGTAGGGGGATAAAGAATATGTACATAAAGATATATGAATGAGTGATGGTACAGAGCGGCATAGGCAAGATACAGTAGATGGTATCGAGTACAGTATATACATATGAGATGAGTATGTAAACAAAGTGACATAGTTAAAGTGGCTAGTGATACATGTATTACATAAAGATGCAGTAGATGATATAGAGTACAGTATATACATATACATATGGGATGAATAATGTAGGGTATGTAAACATTATATTAGGTAGCATTGTTTAAAGTGGCTAGTGATATATTTTACATCATTTCCCATCAATTCCCATTATTAAAATGTCTGGAGTTGAGTCAGTGTGTTGGCAGCAGCCACTCAATGTTAGTGGTGGCTGTTTAACAGTCTGATGGCCTTGAGATAGAAGCTGTTTTCAGTCTCTCGGTCCCAGCTTTGATGCACCTGTACTGACCTCGCCTTCTGGATGATAGCGGGGTGAACAGGCAGTGGCTCGGGTGGTTGTTGTCCTTGATGATTTTTATGGCCTTCCTGTAACATCGGGGGGTGTAGGTGTCCTGGAGGGCAGGTAGTTTGCCCCCGGTGATGCGTTGTGCAGACCTCACTACCCTCCGGAGAGCCTTACGGTTGTGGGCAGAGCAGTTGCCGTACCAGGCGGTGATACAGCCCGCCAGGATGCTCTCGATTGTGCATCTGTAGAAGTTTGTGAGTGCTTTTGGTGACAAGCCGAATTTCTTCAGCCTCTTCACGATGCTGTCTGTGTGGGTGGACCAATTCAGTTTGTCTGTGATGTGTATGCCAAGGAACTTAAAACTTACTTCCCTCTCCACTACTGTTCCATCGATATGGATAGGGGGGTGTTCCCTCTGATGTTTCCTGAAGTCCACAATCATCTCCTTAGTTTTGTTGACGTTGAGTGTGAGGTTCTTTTCCTGACATCACACTCCGAGGGCCCTCACCTCCTCCCTGTAGGCCGTCTCGTCGTTGTTGGTAATCAAGCCTACCACTGTTGTGTCGTCCACAAACTTGATGATTGAGTTGGAGGCGTGCGTGGCCACGCAGTCGTGGGTGAACAGGGAGTACAGGAGAGGGCTCAGAACGCACCCTTGTGGGGCCCCAGTGTTGAGGATCAGCGGGGTGGAGATGTTGTTGCCTACCCTCACCACCTGGGGGCGGCCCGTCAGGAAGTCCAGTACCCAGTTGCACAGGGCGGGGTCGAGACCCAGGGTCTCGAGCTTGATTACGAGCTTGGAGGGTACTATGGTGTTAAATGCCGAGCTGTAGTCGATGAACAGCATTCTCACATAGGTATTCCTCTTGTCCAGATGGGATAGGGCAGTGTGCAGTGTGGTTGAGATTGCATCGTCTGTGGACCTATTTGGGCGGTAAGCAAATTGGAGTGGGTCTAGGGTGTCAGGTAGGGTGGAGGTGATATGGTCCTTGACTAGTCTCTCAAAGCACTTCATGATGACGGAAGTGAGTGCTACGGGGCGGTAGTCGTTTAGCTCAGTTACCTTAGCTTTTTTGGGAACAGGAACAATGGTGGCCCTCTTGAAGCATGTGGGAACAGCAGACTGGGATAGGGATTGATTGAATATGTCCGTAAACACACCAGCCAGCTGGTCTGCACATGCTCTGAGGGCGCGGCTGGGGATGCCGTCTTCCATGATTGCCCATTCCAGAGCACGAGTTAATGTTTCTGTACTGGGGTACCAGGCGAAGATGGCTGCAGTATAGAGTTGGGGTGCCAGACACTGGTCTCTACACAATGAAAACTGTTTTTACAGCAGATACAGTCTTTCATACAAATCTTAACCTTGTGACCCATTCCATGCATCTGTAGTGTGTCATGTAGACTGAAGGAGGATGGACTTTGTTATAAAATGCTGTGGCTCAAACCAGCTTGAGTTCTCAGTGATCACCTCCAGGGGTGATTACCAACCAGCTCCATTACTGCAGTAATTAAATAATAAAGTGATTGTTTTAGAAATCTAAAAGTCTCTCCTTTTGATTACAATAGTTGTACCACCATTTTGGTGACAAGAATGGGATGATAAACTTAATTTTTCTGATTTTTCCCAGTGAAAGTCAGGTTAACTGTGCACACGGAGTTGCATTAGAGTTTTATTTTTTATTTTATTTTTTTCACCTTTATTTAACCAGGTAGGCTAGTTGAGAACAGGTTCTCATTTGCAACTGCGACCTGGCCAAGATAAAGCATAGCAGTGTGAACAGACAACACAGAGTTACACATGGAGTAAACAATTAACAAGTCAATAACACAGTAGAGAAAAAAAGGGGGAGTCTATATAAAATGTGTGCAAAAGGCATGAGGAGGTAGGCGAATAATTACAATATTGCAGATTAACACTGGAGTGATAAATGATCAGATGATCATGTACAGGTAGAGATATTGGTGGGCAAAAGAGCAGAAAAGTAAATAAATAAAAACTGTGGGGATGAGGTAGGTGAAAATGGGTGGGCTATTTACCAATAGATTATGTACAGCTGCAGCGATCGGTTAGCTGCTCAGATAGCTGATGTTTGAAGTTGGTGAGGGAGATAAAAGTCTCCAACTTCAGCAATTTTTGCAATTCGTTCCAGTCACAGGCAGCAGAGTACTGGAACGAAAGGCGGCCGAATGAGGTGTTGGCTTTAGGGATGATCAATGAGATACACCTGCTGGAGCGCGTGCTACGGATGGGTGTTGCCATCGTGACCAGTGAGCTGAGATAAGGCGGAGCTTTGCCTAGCATGGCCTTGTAGATGACCTGGAGCCAGTGGGTCTGGCGACGAATATGTAGCGAGAGCCAGCCGACTGGAGCATACAAGTCGCAGTGGTGGGTAGTATAAGGTGCTTTAGTGACAAAACGGATGGCACTGTGATAAACTGCATCCAGTTTGCTGAGAAGAGTGTTGGAAGCAATTTTGTAGATGACATCGCCGAAGTCGAGGATCGGTAGGATAGTCAGTTTTACTAGGGTAAGCTTGGCAGCGTGAGTGAAGGAGGCTTTGTTGCGGAATAGAAAGCCGACTCTTGATTTGATTTTCGATTGGAGATGTTTGATATGGGTCTGGAAGGAGAGTTTGCAGTCTAGCCAGACACCTAGGTACTTATAGGTGTCCACATATTCAAGGTCGGAACCATCCAGTGTGGTGATGCTAGTCGGGCAAGCGGGTGCAGGCAGCGATCGGTTGAAAAGCATGCATTTGGTTTTACTAGCGTTTAAGAGCAGTTGGAGGCCACGGAAGGAGTGTTGTATGGCATTGAAGCTCGATTGGAGGTTAGATAGCACAGTGTCAAATGACGGGCCGAAAGTGTACAGAATGGTGTCGTCTGCGTAGAGGTGGATCAGGGAATCGCCCGTAGCAAGAGCAACATCATTGATATACACAGAGAAAAGAGTCGGCCCGAGAATTTAACCCTGTGGCACCCCCATAGAGACTGCCAGAGGACCGGACAACATGCCCTCCGATTTGATATATATATATAAAAAAATAAGATTTGACACACTGAACTCTGTCTGCAAAGTAATTGGTGAACCAGGCAAGGCAGTCATCCGAAAAACCGAGGCTACTGAGTCTGCCGATAAGAATATGGTGATTGACAGAGTCGAAAGCCTTGGCAAGGTCGATGAAGATGGCTGCACAGTACTGTCTTTTATCGATGGCGGTTATGATGTCGTTTAGTACCTTGAGTGTGGCTGAGGTGCACCCGTGACCGGCTCGGAAACCAGATTGCATAGCGGAGAAGGTACGGTGGGATTCGAGATGGTCAGTGACCTGTTTGTTGACTTGGCTTTCGAAGACCTTAGATAGGCAGGGCAGAATGGATATAGGTCTGTAACAGTTTGGGTCCAGGGTGTCTCCCCCTTTGAAGAGGGGGATGACTGCGGCAGCTTTCCAATCCTTAGGGATCTCAGACGATATGAAAGAGAGGTTGAACAGGCTGGTAATAGGGGTTGCGACAATGGTGGCGGATAGTTTCAGAAATAGAGGGTCCAGATTGTCAAGCCCAGCTGATTTATACGGGTCCAGGTTTTGCAGCTCTTTCAGAACATCTGTTTTAGGGCGTTTGACAGTGATGACTGGGTGGTCGTTTGACTGCGGCACTGTAGCGGATACAGGCAATGAGGCAGTGACCAGTCCTCAACTGCTGAGATCCTGGTTGAAGTGTTTTACGTTTGACAGTGATGAGGGTGGTCGTTTGACTGGTGTATTTGGTTGAAGGCCAGTTGGTCAGCTATCTGGATTTGGGTAAAGGAGAACCTGGAGAGGCTTGGGCGAGGAGCTGCGGGGGGCCGGAGCTGTTGGCCGAGGTAGGAGTAGCCAGGCGGAAGGCATGGCCAGCCGTTGAGAAATGCTTGTTGAAGTTTTCGATAATCATGGATTTGTCGGTGGTGACCGTGTTCCCTAGCCTCAGTGCAGTGGGCAGCTGGGAGGTGGTGCTCTTGTTCTCCATGGACTTCACAGTGTCCCAGAACTTTTTGGAGTTGGAGCTACAGGATGCAAACTTCTGCCTGAAGAAGCTGGCCTTAGCTTTCCTGACTGACTGGAGAGGGCCAAGAACAGAGCCCTGGGGACACCAGTGGTGGTTCCTGACTTCCCTGAACAGTTGCATATCGCGGGACTGTTCGATGCTATTGCAGTCCGCCACAGGATGTTTTTGTGCTGGTCGAGGGCAGTCAGGTCTGGAGTGAACCAAGGGCTGTATCTGTTCTTAGTTCTGCATTTTTTGAACGGAGCATGCTTATCTAATATGGTGAGGAGTTACTCTTAAAGAATGACCAGGCATCCTCAACTGACGGGATGAGGTCAATGTCCTTTCAGGATACCTGGGCCAGGTCGATTAGAAAGGCCTGCTCACAGAAGTGTTTTAGGGAGCGTTTGACAGTGATGAGGGGTGGTCGTTTTTGGGAGGTGACTGCGGCACCGTAGCGGATACAGGCAATGAGGCAGTGGTCAAAGCTGAGATCCTGGTTGAAGACAGCGGAGGTGTATTTGGAGGGCCAGTTGGTCAGGATGACGATGGGTAAGGGGAGAAAGAGAATGACCACTATGAGGGTGCCCTTCCTTACAGAGTTAGGGTTGTACCTGGTGGGTTCCTTGATGATTTGTGTGAGATTGAGGGCATCTAGCTTAGATTGTTGGACTGCCGGGGTGCTAAGCATATCCCAGTTTAGGTCACCTAACAGAACAAACTCAGAAGCTAGATGGGGGGCAATCAATTCACAAATGGTGTCCAGGGCACAGCTGGGAGCTGAGGGGGGTCGGTAGCAGGCGGCAACAGTGAGAGACTTATTTCTGGAGAGAGTAATTTTCAGAATTAGTAGTTCGAACTGTTTGGGTATGGACCTGGAAAGTATGACATTACTTTGCAGGCTATCTCTGCAGTAGACTGTGACTCCTTCCCCTTTGGCAGTTCTATCTTGACGGAAGATGTTATAGTTGGGTATGGAAATCTCTGAATTTTTGGTGGCCTTCCTGAGCCAGGATTCAGACACGGCAAGGACATCAGGGTTAGCAGAGTGTGCTAAAGCAGTGAGTAAAACAAACTTAGGGAGGAGGCTTCTAATGTTGACATGCATGAAACCAAGGCTTTTTCGAAGTCAACAAATGAGGGTGCCTGGGGACATGCAGGGCCTGGGTTTACCTCCACATCACCCGCGGAACAGAGAAGGAGTAGTATGAGGGTGCGGCTAAGGCCTATCAAAACTGGTCGCCTAGAGATGCAACCAGAGGAAAGCCACTCTCCACTATTTGGAGCAGATCGGATCCCCACCTGGCTGGTAGCGTCAGCTGAATGGATACATAATTTTGAACAGAATTGGATTACGGGTGAGACTGGTTTCTTTCAATAATTGAACTTAAAGTGCACAGAATTAATAGTACATATTAGACATTAACTGAACATTTAAGTGATGAAAATATAATATCTATATATATATATTTTTTTAATAACAAATGCGCCTGTTGAGGGTGTACTCAGAGTTAGGTCTTCCTTAAGAGGGCCACAGCTGGGGTAACTAGCAGGACTGAGTTGAGTCGATGTCATAAGGTGAATGCACCAATTTGTAAGTCGCTCTGGATAAGAGCGTCTGCTAAATGACTTAAATGTAAATGTAAATGTGATGAGTGTTCTTAAGTGAGGTATCCTTGGGCATTAATTGTTAATTAGCCAGTTGCGGGCAACCAAAAGTCCAATCCGTAGTACTGACTTGATCACAGTAGGAATTGGTAGTTTTGCATACCTGGCTAGATGTAAAATAATCTATACCATAGTAATCACAACAGATGATATCCCAGTGTGGATACAACACCCAGTTCTGGGACCACTAATTAGGCAATATTTTGATAATGGTAAAGGTTTCCCTGTTCATATTGACAGGGTTTGAAATCCTGTGTGGGTAATCTCTGTAGAAGTAACTGACAGATGGTCAGCTCAGGGATTTGAACCTTTCGGTTACTAGTCTAACACTCTAACCACTAGGCTACCCTGCCGCCCCAATAATATAGTAAGAAACACTTTTAAGGGTTTGTCTGACCTCGGTCCTAACCTTCCAGTGTGGTTTGATCAAACTCACTGGAAATCCATTTGGATAATGAATTTAAGGTCATTTGTAATATTGATTTGAAGGTCATTTATAATATTGACAATTATAATGACGTTTATAGTTCTTAGCCATATTTGTGATTTGGACAATGTGAAGGAGAGAGGGAGTTGCCTTTTTCCTATGACCGTATGGGTACAATTATTTTTCTTTATGAAGTTAAGGGTAGTGATTCTAATTCGATTTTGTTGTTTGAAATTATTTTATTTTGACCAGTAGTAGTGTTTTTTAATATATTTTTTTTACACATTACTCACATGGGGAGTTATGTGTCAAAATGGGGGAGGTAAAAGTCTACGTTTTGGATTTTGTTTAAGTTTTTGGATTGAAGTTTACACGCCTTGATATGTGAAGGAGTGTATTGTTGTGGTGTTTGTTCTGATACAAATCTCACCCGATTAGGTCTGCTGGATTGTTAGGATTTTTCCCGATGATTTATAGGTCTAACTTCCCGTTCCTGTGGCTCTGCGATGAAGTTGACAGTGTGATGGAGAGTATATGCCAATTTGAAAAAATTGTTAAAATAGAATGTGTTATTCTCTTTGACATATGTTTAGACATTGGTATTAAGAATTTGGTAAAAGTAATAATTTATCATATAGTTAATGCTTGTCAAAAATGAACTGAACTGTTGTTCTGATATGATACACACCTGTCTATATAAAGGTCCCACAGTTGACAGCGTATGTCAGAGCTAAAACCAAGCCATGAGGTCGAAAGAATTGTCCATAGAGCTCCAAGACAGGATTGTGTCGAGGCACAGATCTGGGGAAGGGTACCAAAAAATGTCTGCAGCATTGAAAGTCCCCAAAAATACAGCGGCCTCCATCACTCTTAAATGAAAGAAGTTTGGAACCACCAAGACTATTCCTAGAGTTGGCTGCCAGGGCAAACTGATCAATCAGGGGAGAAGGGCCTTGGTCGGGGAGGTGACCAAGAACCCGATGGTAACTAAAGAGTTCCTCTGTGGAGATGGGACAACCTTCCAGCAGGACAACCATCTCTACAGCACTCCATCAATCAGACCTTTATGGTAGTGGCCAGACGGAAGCCACTCCTCAGTAAAAGGCACGACAGCCTGCTCTGAGTTTGCCAAAAGGCACCTAAAGGACTCTCAGACCATGAGCAACAAGATACTCTGGTCTGATGAAACCTAGATTGAATTATTTGGGCTGAATGCCAAGCGTCACGTCTGGAGGAAACCTGGCACCATCCCTACGGTGAAGTATGGTGGTGATGAGTTTTAATGACTCCAACCTAAGTGTATGTAAATGTCATATTTCCATTTTCTAAAAACCTGATCTTGCTTAGTCATTATGGGGTGGTGTGTAGATTGATGAGAAAAAAAGTCTAATGTAACAAAATGTGGAAAAAAGAAAGGGTTCTGAATACACGGTATCTACTATACCCCATACTACAAAAGTTGACCTATTCTATTGGTCAACTTGTCTTTCATCACATTAAATATTCCAAACATAGCCTACTCTGGGACAGTTGTGGGATGCGGGATGTGGGATGCGATAGATCCCAAATTAATACTTCATGAGGTGTGCGACTACGATTTGAAAAAGTTGCAAAAAAAGGCATGTGCTGTTTCTTGCTTTACTGCACATCATTCACAATTGATAATACATCATTCACAAGTGATAAGCTAATGTTGTCACCCATCAGACTATTCTTAATATTGTCTTTACATATACTAAATGTGTTAAATTAGTTTTGATTTACACTGAACAAAAATATAAAACGCAACATGCGTTAGTCCCATGTTTCATGACCTGAAATGAAAGCTCCCAGAAATGTTCCACACACACAAAAAGCTTATTTCTCAAATGTTGCACAACACAATGCCAAAGATGTCTTAAGTTGAGGGAGCGTGCAATTGGCATGCTGACTACAGGAATGTCCACCGGAGCTGTTGCCTGAAAATGTAATGTTAATTTCTCTACAATAAGCCACCTCCAATGTCATTTAAGAGAATTTGGCAGTACGTCCAACCGGCCTCACAACCGCAGACCACGTGCAAAAACACCAGCCCAGGACCTCCACTTCCGGCTTCTTCACTTGCGGGATAATCGGAGACCAGCCACCCTGTCTGTAATAAAGCCCTTTTGTGGGGAAAAACTCATTCGGATTGATTGGGGCTATGCCCACCCATGCCCAGTCATGTGAAATCCATAGCTGGGGCCTAATTTATTTAAATTGACTGACTTCCTTATATGAACTGTCACGCCGTAATTCATTGAAATTGTTGCATTTATCATTTTGTTCAGTATAGAATGGACCATTACCATGCACCTGTCTCGCAACGGCGGCAAGGGGGAAAAAATACACGTCATCTATGCATTTAAATAGCGAATGGAGGACGCTTTGCCTGAGGTTCATTTTCCATGCCAGCCAGGTAGGCTATACTCCTGTTGTAAAGCGAAGCAATGTGCTTAATATTAGGAATGTTGATAAATATAGTAGGCCTAGCCTATAGGAAGCTGATGGGATCATCTTTTTATTAGAGGCCATCAAAACCCTTTTCTCACACCATTTCATAGCCTATAGAAATGTTGTGAGAAATTAGCTCTTATGAAGTGTTTGATTTGATAAATTTTATTGATGTCAGAGTGATTAAAGGGACAATGGAATGCTGAGTACCAGGCAGTTAGCAAGTTTGGTAGACTACTAATGACCATCAGCAACATCAGAGCTTAGAGAAGCCTAGTAGTTACTACAACTTAATGTTCACATGGAATTTAACATGGTCAGTGTAACAGCTCTAGTTGGACCCTGCGCTATTGTTTTTAAAGCAATAAACCTGTCTAACACGCATCATGATGGTATTTGCACGTGTCCATACAACAAGTAATTTGAACTCTTTAAAAATAGCTTAATCTTTGACAAATGTTCAGTGTTTTACCAGAACACCATGTGTTGCATAGCCACGTCAGCCTGGTCCCAGATCTGTTTGTGCCGTCTTGCATAGTAATAACCATAGGAGTCGCCAAGACAGCACAAACCGATCTGGGACCAGGATATAACAATGTTACCATTCAGGAGAAATAAACATAAATCGACAATACATAAGTTGTCAAGGAATCCATGACCATTCTGAAATAATTTCCATTAACTGTTGTCAGGAAATATGGAAATAAAGTGGTGCTGATAATATATATAGTGGACTTTGAGCCACTACGGAAAACACACATTTATTGAACGTGTGCTTGAGCAACGCATTTCCGACAATGATGAAGCAGCAGTCTTGGGGCTGCACCCGTTGAACGTGCCCGGGACTTCGTTTTGTATGCAGGGTCGTATTCAATTGGGCACCCAGTGCAAAACAATGTTTCTTATTGGACAAGTCCAGGAAGTTCCTTCCTTCCTGAGGGGTCACATGACCAGGACCTGTTTGGCTGAGGTGAACGGCTGCATGGCAGTGTCCAGTGCTTTCCGGAAGTCTTGGAGGCCTACCTCAGAACAGGCAGGTGCGGTCAGCTTTCCCTGGCGGATCAGAGAGCAGAGCTCATCCAGCATTCCCCGTAAGGCCCCCTCATCTGGGGAGACAGAAATATACAGACATAACATATTATAAGCCTTATTATAAAGGCATTATAGAAGCTCATGCATGCAAACTCATCAATATAACAGGTTATAAAGCATCATATCGGCAGGCTATTGAAAGTAACTTTTGACCCTGGACATTCAGAGGGACAAAATTAAAGGTACCAGCTTGGACCCACTATAATGGCATGTGAGAAATGCAGAGAATAGATCTGTCTCTCCAGACACCTACATATTTTGTGTGTGTATTGTATCTGGCTCACCCTGAGAGTAGGTTCTCTTCCACTGGGTGACCCAGAACCCTTTGACTTTCACATTTTTGAAAATCAGGGCACTCTGGGGAGAGGACAGACAATGATTTGTTTGTAAGTATGTACAACACACAAGGGGTTTCCATAGGTATTAGCATTTAAAAGCTATCGCCATGTTTGTGAGATGGAGAGAGAAAACAGTCTGTTGAAATAGTTCCTAGAGGAACATGGTAGAAAAAGGGTAGTATTATAGAAAGAAGCAGTCTTACCACAGGAACAGTGACTGGCTGCTTGGCCATCCCTCCATACGTCACCATCGACCCTCCAACCCTGAAAAAGTTTGTGGAGGGGACCATTTACTTGATCAGATATCAAATCCACTTGAACCTCAGAACATCAAGCTATGGCAACAAAGAAGGTTCAATTCAGTCACCTGAATACTTACTGTAAGTGACGGAGAAGTTCTGTTGCACTCTTTCCCCCAACTCCGTTCAGTGCCAGCTTAGGCCTTGGACAGGTCTATAAGGAAGGTAAATAGTGAATTTACATCCAAGGAAAGATCATTATCAGAATTTGGCCCTCAGAGCACTGTTGATATCCACAGACCCTGAAAAGTTCCTTCATTTCATGCCGCCTCAGGGTCTCCTCTTTGATCACATGACTGGCGCCCATAGCCTTCAGCCTGTCAATAAGCTGTGTGAGGTCTGGCCTGTGAAAAGGGGCACACAAGTACATGCAGTTCTTCAACACGGGCCTTCTTGAATATGCAACCTTGCTTAATATAATCACTGCTCTCGAAGGAATTTTCTATATCAGTCCCTCTCGCACAAAATACATCACTAATACATATTAGGGCAGTAGGCTATATTATGACAGTGAGTTACTTACAACAACCCTGGTTTAGTACAAGGAGTCTTTTCATTATTTCCAGCTGATAACCCAGTTATCATTAGAGCTGGAACCCCCCACCCAATGGTTTTACTTCAGCTGCTGAAAGGTCAAACTCTTAATCAGTCACTAATTCACAGATGTTCCCTTTTTGAAATGTAGCTTAGTGCAGTATGCATTGGTTCTAATCATTTGGCACCAAATCGAAGAAATCAGACTGAAACAGGGAGGGAGTCGAGCGACTACCTGGACCCCATAATAAACACATTTTCTGTTGCAAAAGATTTTGAGTTATGTGCCCTGATGAATACGAAACTGGCCGTTTGGATTTACCGGTCTCTGACCACGTTGATGGTTTGGATCCCCCTTGCAGCAGCGATCTGTATGACAGCCTGACCCACACCACTGTTGGCTGCATTCTGGATCACTGTGTCACCTGGAATGAACTCACATGCAAAGGGCAGTGCAATAAACATATTATACAGTGTAGTGTGATGAAGGAAAGTTAGGTTCTGTATAGAAAAAAGACTGAAGCTCACTTGTATCCTTTTAACACTATCGGGCCAACCTGAACCTTCTTTGCTGGCTCTGACAATTTAGTTTCACATGTTCCTTTCCAGAGACTTAGGTGGATGCATAACAAGGCCAGAATCATATAGCACTGTTCGGCTTAGCGCAGTAGCGTGAAAAAGGTATTGGATAAGGGTAAAGGGGGCGGGGGGGTGACAGCTAGCTTAGCATCAACTTGTTGAAATGGTGAACTTAGCACACCTGGTTTCAGCTCCTCAAAGTCAGAGAGCATCCTAAAGGCAGTGCAGGGGTTAACACCCAGTGTGGCTGCAGAGAACAGGGGGATGTCATTGGGCAGAGAGATCACATCGTTTTCAGCTAAAACCGCGGCTGTCCTCCACGTCCCTGCTCAGAGAGAGAGAGAGAGAGAGAAAAGGACGGGGTCGTATTCATTAGGAACCAAATAGAAGAAAACGGACTGAAACAGGGAGGGACGTTTTAATAATGTGTGCCCCTCCCTAATGAATAAGGCCCCGGAGCCTAATTTATAAACATTGCGTGGGCACAAAATATGTCCCAAAACATAAGTGCGCCAATTCACGCAGAAGTTGGCATTTATAAAAACTGAATGTCACATGAAAATGTACTTATCCTCCAGCAAACCTTAGACCATGCATATGCAGTTTCTAGTGATTAAAGTATTGCATTGCAAGAAGGCACGAGTAGCCTAGTAGTAGCCTTGTGCAAATGCGTAATATGATGACACTCTTATTCATCACAACAACAAAATAAAAACAGGTAGGCCCAGCGAAATATAGTAACACGATGCAATCATTTGCTGTTAGTGAGAAGTGTAAACCAATTTATCTTTGCATGTTAAACTAATTACAAGTAGGCACATTGCATTTCCATGATCAATACAGATAAATTCCTCACCTTTTCTGACTGATGGTTTCATAGACTGTTCGCAAAATAGCCTACAGGCCTACAACAAGTTAGGATAGGCAACCATTTGCCCCATCATTTAAATTGGACCCACTTCACAGTAGTAAATAGTGTGCGATACAATCTGAAGTGCAGTTTAATGGTAGAACAGATGGTTCACATTTTATTTTTATTATGTTAAAAAAAAAAATAATAATAATTTTACGCCCTTTTCTCCTCAATTCTGTGGTATCCAATTGTTAATAGCTACTATCTTGTCTCATTGCTACAACTCCCGTACGGGCTCGGGAGAGACAAAGGTTGAAAGTCATGCGTCCTCCGATACATAACCCAACCAAGCCGCACTGCTTCTTAACACAGCGCGCATCCAACCCGGAAGCCAGCCACACCAATGTGTCGGAGGAAACACCGTGCACCTGGCAACCTTGGTTAGCGTGCACTGCGCCCGGCCCGCCACAGGAGTCGCTGGTGCGCGATGAGACAATGATATCCCCACCGGCCAAACCCTCCCTAACCCGGCCCGACGCTAGGCCAATTGTGCGTTGCCCCACGGACCTCCCGGTCGCGGCCGGTTACGACAGAGCCTGGGCGGGAAACCAGTCTCTGGTGGCACATACTTTTGGTTATACATATCATAACCATTGCAGAATAAATTCCTCACCTTGATGAGTCCACATTCCCATAGTATCCATATACCAAATTACCATGCATATCTCTCATTTAATTGGGACCATTAGTTAGGCTATTATAATTTCATGTTTTTGCTCTATGCATCCGACAGGGTGCACAGTTGATAACATACAGTTGAAGTCAGAAGTTTACATATACCTAAGCCAAATGCATTTAAACTGAGTTTCACAATTCCTGACGTTTAATCCTAGTAAACATTCCCTGTCTTAGGTCAGTTAGGATCACCACTTTATTTTAAGAATGTGAAATGTCAGAATGATAGGAGAGAATGATTTATTGCACTCAATACCATCTACTGTATCTTGCCTATGCCGCTCTGTACAATCACTCATTCATATATCTTTATGTACATATTCTTTATCCCCTTACACTTGTGTCTATAAGGTAGTAGTTTTGGAATTGTTAGCTAGATTACTTGTTGGTTATTACTGCATTGTCGGAACTAGAAGCACAAGCATTTCGCTACACTCGCACTAACATCTGCTAACCATGTGTATGCGACAAATAAAATTTGATTTGATTTGCTACCTCGTAAGTATAAAACCATCACAGAAAAGGTGAAGAATTTATTATGCAATGATCATGGAAATTAAATAAATAATGGCCTAGGAAATAGATTATTATTATTTTAAAAATGTAAAGAAACAAATTATAGATTCACTCTTCTTAACCTGTTGATTGCTATAAATAAGCCTGTCCCTCATATCCCCCATTTGCACAAAAATCAAATCTACTTGCAACACAATTCTTCAATCACTAGAAACTGCGCGTAGGTACGGTCTAAAGTTTGCAGAAAGGTGAGCACATTTTCACATCTAGTTCAGGTTTTATAAATGGCAACTTTAGCATGAAAGCTTGCACATGCATGCTTTGTGGTCTATTTAGTAGATTCACATGGTTTATAAATGAGGCCCCTGGATTCTAAAGCATGAAGGGCCATTGAAAGGGCTTGAATCTAAACCTAGATAGATATCTCGTGAGCAATAAAGTATTAATTTACCTAATCCAGCATCTCTTGGGATCACCCAGTCCCCTGGTCTGAGTGCTTTCACCTGGCTGCCCACTTCCAGGATCTGGCCCACCCCCTCATTTCCTCCTACTGCTGGAAGGTCAGGTAGGATGGCATAGGAACCTGCAGGACCAAATAGGGACATTGGCTTTAGATATAAAACAACTATGGTTAGGATCAATTTGATCTCAATCCCGTTAATTCATGATAGGAACTCAACAATAAATGTAATTGTGTGTGTGCATATCACCAGTGTTGTTTTTCTTCTTTCCTTTTACCTTGGATCATGTTTATGTCAGAAGGGTTGATGGGGGCTGCCAGCAATTTTACAAGGACACTCTTAGCACCAACAGAGGGAAGCTCCATGCTCTCCAACCTGTAAAACACACAAGACACATTTGAAGCCTCTGGATTCTCTTCAGATAAATCTGCAACTATGACAGCACGTCACGGCAGCATTACACTTACATCCAGACTCAATGGTACACAGTACTCAATATTTTCCTGAGCTAACATTCTTACTGAACAACTTGAGACGGGTCGCCGTGGTTTCTGTACAACAGGGCCGTACAACCATTGATTGAAGATTCAGTTGAATACCTACAAATACTACCCCTCGCGCTTGATAGCTGTTGTTGTCGGGTGGTGGATCCACTGGTGAATGTTCTACATACTGTATGCCTCCTCACCTCGGTGCTTTTACATAATAACCATGCGATACGTGACACCTTCATTTTAAAACATACAAAGCATGAACCCGTAAACCCAGCCATCTTGGATTAACCCTTGGCATGCCAGAGTCAAGCAGGGGTCCCACCACTTCCGAATTCGCCAGGCAAAGTACCGCCCCCATTTATTTTCAACAGGAGCAAGAAGCGCAATGCGCAGGAGCGGCGCTGTGCTCTACGTTATGCAAATGTCACGCTGCTACCGCTGCGGTTAACCAAGCAGGTGAGTATAGCAGAAGATTGCTCATGAAACACAGTTCCGCCTGTCGTTGGTTATGGGCAAGCGTAACAAGGAAAGATGGATGAAAGCAAATCATCGCTGTGTCTGGTTTTCCAATTATATATGATTTTGCTTCGCTAGAATACAGACACAATATTACAAGGTCAATGGCATGGAGGAGGATTGCGGAGATTGTTGGTGTTGATGCTGAGTGAAGAGAGATTTGCACAATGTTTGCTTGTGCTGCTCGCTAGCTATGAACATCAAGCAACCTAAACCTCAAAACTGTGATCAATGCTACCATTTGTGAATGTGATGCGTAAATTAAATCGTGAAATGTGCCCACGAATGGACAGAAATCAGAAAACACACATTGTAAATGATACAGTAAGCATCCATTTCCCATGTAATATGTTATCAATTGTATTATGGGATCTTAACATTATGATTCTCATATATTATAGTTTATTGCTCTTTCATTATACTCGTGTCATGACTGATGGTTGTAGCTCACATCCTGTAAAATACATAGGCCTTACATCCCATGCACATGAATGGGTACTCTGGGTAAAGGAAATTGTGGCCATCAACACCAATATCTCCTCTATTGCCACTGACCATCTGATTTGGTCTTTTTTATTCTAAAACCATTCTCTGCAAATAAACAAGGTAGAATTACAATGCTCCCCACCCCACATTATTTCCCTTTTTGATATTCTCCCTTAACCTATAAATTGCCAGCTCCTTATTTTCAGGTACAGTACCATACCTAGAATATAAGAGTTGGATTTGCATAAACAATTTAACGTCAGAAAAATCATGGAGAAAATCTGGTTTATGGTTAGCCTCATATACATGATCTACTTCTATCATTTTAAATGGAGAACATATAGCTACCTCATCAATATGCAAATTATGTGTGCGTTTAGCTATTCTCTGCATCAGATATACAAGGACAAAGGGCACATTGATTGCACATGCCCATTAGGCCAGTTATGCCATCATACTGTAGGCCTATGGCTGCATTGGTGATGCATATCAAATCAAACTTTATTTGTCACATGCGCCAAATACAACAAGTATAGACCTTACAGTGAAATGCTTACTTACAAGCCCTTAACCAACAGTGCAGTTCAAGAATAGTTAAGAAAATATCTACCAAATAAACTCAAGTTAAAAAAAAATAATAATAAAAAGTAACATAATAACAATGCTATATACAGGGGGTACCTGTACCGAGTCAGTGTGCGTGGGTACAAATTAGATGAGAGGATTTGTATATGTAGGTAGGGGTGAAGTGACTATGCATAGATAATAAACAACGAGAAGCGGCAGTGTACAAAACACATGGGGGGGGTCAATGTAATAGTCCGGTGACCATTTGATTAATTGTTCCGCAGTCTTATGGCTTGGGGGTAGAAGCTGTTAAGGAGCCTTTTGGTCCTAGACTTAGCGCTCCGGTAACGCTTGCCATGCCGTAGCAGTGAGAACGGTCTATGACTTGGGTGACTGGAGTCTCTGACAATTGTATGGGCTTTCCTCTATCATTATGATAAGCTGCTAAATGGGTTCACATCACTGATATCCTGAGACAGAGTGACAATCAAATACAACTGATTGGAGATCTCAACTGGACAAAAAGGTCATGTCCATTTGAGAAAGCAACACAGAAACACAGACAAATTAGAGACCGATACCCTTCACCCCTTTTTATTGCAAAATTGTGATCTGTGATGACTGAACATTGACACTAGTTCATCTTGAAAAGTGAACAATTGAAACAAGTTTAAACACTTCAATGAATAAACATTGAATTAACCAGAATATAATTTCAAAATGTACAAATAATCAAACTTTTGTAAATGTTAGACATCGTAGTAAGTGGGCTATTATTGCTAAAGCATCATTTTTGGGGGACAGAAACAGCCATACCAGAGGTGGCCAAACTTGCTCCACTCTATAGTCTACCTGGGTGAGCAGACTTCTATTCCAGCCCAACAATAATACACATTATTATCAACTGTTCTGAATTCTGCTGCTGTATATTTCAAAAGTGCTGAACAAATAGTTATAGGACTACGTCCGTCCTAGCTCGTTCATTAATGTCTTTATCGGAATTACGGATTGCCTCTTATCCGCTCATTGTCCCCTTATGCCATAGTCTCAATACGTCTCAATTGTCAGGAGAAATCATTTTTGTTTAAGCAAGTCAGCCATATCAGCCATATTTTTTAGAAGGCAGTAAATGGGGCTGAATGAACTGTTTCACTGCCAGACAAAACTGTGCTCATAGCCAGGTTTAACAGCGTTATGGATTCACTCCATGGTACTGAAAAGAAAGTTCTGCTGTTGAGACGGCTTTATGTAGTACCTATCAGTTTGAGGGCACCGTTTGACACCGTTATAATGCAGTGAATGTATTGTTTAGTGTTGTGCTGTGCTGTGTAATGGCTCTGCATATAAAACATTTAGATTGTTTTGCCCCACCAAGATTTACATGCTAAAATCTCCACTCCACCTACTCCCTTTTTTGACAGCTGTAGCAGAAAATCCAATAATCCTCTTCCATTACTGTTGTCTACAAATGCATTTGGAGCATGAGTTTTTAATTTACAATTGTCACGTCGACACCCGCTCCCCCTCTCTGGCGCTCGTTGTCAGCAGTTTACTCATTATTACTCACACCTTCCACCATCGTTACACGCACCTGCGCCTCATCAGACTCACCTGGACTCTATCACCTGCCTGATAACCTTCCCTATATATTTCAACTTTTATATGTCAACCTTTGGTTCCTTCCCCAAGCGTTATTGTTTCAGTTTCATGTCTGTGCGTTGTTCGTGTTTCTTGTTCTGTAATATGTTTTGTTTATTTATTAAATTATTCACTCCCTGAACTTGCTTCCTGACTCCCAGCGCACGTTACAGAATAACGCCTCACCAAAGGGAAGTTCGACCGGTTCACGAGTCTCAGCCGGTTCGACTGGTTCCAGCGCCTCAGCCGGCTCTACAGGTTCCCGCGCCTCAGCAGAAGCGACCGGCCTGGTCCTCAGGACAGTCCCTCTGGTCAGCGTCCTGCCGCTGGAGCTGTGTGTCAGGGAGGGGCTACTGTCACGTCTACACCCGCTCCCCCTCTCTGGAGCTCGTTGTCACCAGTTTACTCATTATTACGCACACCTGCAACCATCATTACGCACGCCTCATCATTCATCTGGACTCCATCATCTGCCTGATTACCTTCCCTGTATACGTCATTCCCTTTGGTTTCTTCCCCAGGCATTATTGTTTCAGTTTCATGTTTGAGGTGTTGCCAAATATAGCAACCTTGTCGCTATATTTAGCAGTAAGACTCCTCTAGCGACACATTTTCAAAAAAATCGACTAGCGACTAATCTATCAACTTTTTCTGGTGTTAATGGAGACTTTTGGAGACTGACGTGAAAGCTCGTGTCGTTCTTACTCTTCTCAACGAGCAGGGGGTGCTGCCGTGGGCCCCACCACCATCCCAAAGCACTCACAGGTGGACCAGTCCTCGCACAGCAGTCCCTCCCAGCTGCAGTCAGAGCAGGAGATGTTCACCCCTCCGCGTTCAGACTGCAAATGAATCGCGCATGCGGGAAGCCGCCGCTGGCTGATCCCGCCCTGGCTTACATTCAGGGCGGGATATAAATGTAAAATGTTCTTTGTGTAAAATAAATCACTGCACAAAAATAAATCACTGCACAGTGAATCACACACAGCCTCAGTCACTTACTCACCTTGTCCACTGTGTGTGTGCCTCTCTGTGACATAAGCTAAACATCTAGCTGGCTAGCTCATCATGTCTCAGTCTAAACTGTACACTCAAAAATACAGAAAGGAGTGGGAATCAAACCCTGAATAAAAAGGCTGGTTGAAGCCGATTATTAAAGATGATACACGGGCATATTGCCTGTATTGTAAGGCTGATTTCTACGCCAAACTTAGTGATGTAAAAAAACACGACAACTCAAAAACATACTCAAAAGGCAAAGCCTTATAACAGTTCCACCCAAAACAAGCTGCCATTTATGGTTAAAAAAATGGACTCTGCAAAAATAGCTGAGGCCACCGTGGCATTAGCTATCGCTGAACACTGTTCCATGCTGGCATGTAATCACATTGGAGAAGCAGAAAGAGATGCTTTCTCAGACTCCACAGCTGCTACCCACTTCAAAGTGCACAGAAATTATTAATGGTGTTCTAGCACCATACTTTCTGAAAAAGTTGGTCGCAGATGTGGGTGACCAGCGTTTCAGCCTCCTCCTCGATGAGTCCATGGGATGTAAGTGTTTCTAAGTACCTGGGGGTTGTGATAAGGTACTTTAGTGACACCAAGCAGACAATTGTATCAACATTTCTGGGGCTTGTTGAGTTGGAGGGAGGATATGCCAAATCTATAGCCCGTGCTGTTGTGGCTTTCCTTGACAAGTGTTGTCTTAAAAAAGAGAAACTCCTGGGGATAGGGACTGACAATGCCTCTGTTATTATGGGGATTAACAATGGGGTCCATAAAGCGCTGAAGCAGGAGTATGGCTTCAAATATCTGGTTCTTATTCGCTGTGTGTGCCACTCTCTGCAGCTTGCTGTAAGTCATGCTTCCAATGACACCATCCCCCATAGTGTGGAGTACTTGGTACGAGAGACTTATAACTGGTTTTCAGTGTCTCCAAAGCGCAGGGAGGCCTACAAGGCCATATATGAGACCATCAACTGTGGGGAGAAACCTTTACAGATAACCAAGGTGTGTGCCACACGTTGGCTCTCCATTGAACCTGCGGTTTCACGCATTTTGGACCAGTGGGAGGAGCTTCCATGTAGCACTGCTACATGGCTGAGGTTTTATACTCCACGTACAGTGATCCTCAAAACATATTGTATCTGACGTTTTTGAAGTCTCTGTCACGGCTGATGAAAGGACCAAGGTGCAGCGTGGTGAGCGTACATTATTCTTTTATTAAAGAATGACGCCGACAAAAACAATAAACCATACAAAAACGACTGTGAAGTTCAAGGCTATAGTGCCCACAAACAAAGACAACTTCCAACAAACAGAGCTGGGAAAAAGTGTACCTAAGTATGGTTCCCAATCAGAGACAACGATAGACAGCTGTCCCTGATTGAGAACCATACCCGGCCAAACACAAAGAAATAGAAAACATAGAACACAAACATAGAATGCCCACCCCAACTCACGCCCTGACTAAACCAAAATAGAGACATAAAAAGGATCTCTAAGGTCAGGGCGTGACAGTCAGTGCTGGGTGAGGTACAAAAGCCATCAAGGCTTTTGAGGGAGAGCAGGTAGATCTTCTTAAGCTACTTGACAGCTTGGGTAGCCTGATCAAGTCTGTAAGCAGCAGGGTGCTGAATCTACTGGCAAATGTTGATTTACTCAAAGGGCCAATAGATGGATACATAGTCCCAAACTGTACCTTGGTTACCTTTTTAAGTCAAAGGCAGCTGAGCTCCACCTTGCGCTTGAGGATGAAAACAATGTCCGAAAGCGGTGTGTAGCCTTCACCATCACCTTCACTAATGAGTTGAGGGTGAGACTACCGGACAACATCGAAGCATTGCAGTTTTCAATGTGGAGGAAACTCTAAAGCACAATAAGAGCCCTGGAGAAATAGAGAAAATAGCCAAGCTCCTTGGCTACTCCCCTGCAGAGATAGCCAAGATTGTCCAGCAATGGCATGCCATCCATCTTAGTAAATGGAATAAGACAAAAAACACACTGGGCTTCTGGAGTGAGATTTGGAAGTTCAGGGATGCAGCCGATATCAACCCATTTCAATAACTTGCCATGGCTGCTGTGTCTGTGTTGTCCTTGCCACACTCGAATGCTGAAGTCGAGAGAGTATTCAGCCAGATGAGTGTGGTAAAAAGCAAACTTAGAAATCGGATGTACTTGCAGACCCTTAACTCCATCCTATACATTCGATATGGACTGAAGCTGTCTGGTGAGGCTTGCTATGAGCACCAGCTGCCTGATAATGTTTTGCAGCTTTTTGGCACATCAGCTGCTTACTCATTTAAGTCAGCTCCCTCAGTTGCTGAACCTGCCATAGAGAGCCTTGACCAAAATGACGATGACCCACTCTTTCTGTGAGCCAGCACAGCCTGTGTGTCTGTGGAGGGGGGTCTGGAAAAAAAACTAACCTGAATTAGGGCCAGACTAGTTATCATAATTTTCTCACATTGCCATTGACAGTTGTTTCTATTGTCTCTTTTTTGTCCATTTAGATTGTTAATGTAGATTGCATACAACATTTAAAAAAAAATGTTATGGTTAAAAATGTTCATGTTTTACTGTGACTTGTTGTTGGCTCCTAAGGCTCAAAACCAAACCAAATTAAGACAACTAAACTTTAAAAAAAATTTTTTAACGAAGTGTTTCTTTTGGGTCACTTTTGCCGGTCCCAAGCCCGGATAAAGGAGGAGGGTTGGAATTGTGACATAAAAAAAACAAGAATCTACAGAAGAAAGTTCATTTGTAGTTTTAAACATATTTAGGGTGTTTTTTTACTCACTTTTTGGCTCTCCCGCGACACTATTCCTCTCTCCTACATTGTCCATCACAATTACATGCACATGGCCAATTATGCAAATACAGCGATGACGTCATTTAGCGATGGCCCAAACCTGTTATTTGTGCCTTCTGAGAATTTGTAGGCGAGTGAGTAAACCTCCACTACAATCCATTCTATTGGCCAACGTGCAGTTATTGGAAAACAAAATGGATGATATACGATCAAGACTATCCTACCAACGGGACATTAAAAACTGTAATATCTTATGTTTCACTGAGTCGTGGCTGAACAATTTAAACAACATTTCATTGTTTTAAATCATTAGGACTGTAGTCTATAAATTGGCATATAGGCTGTGACTTAGAATGAAATACAAATTAAACTAAAAGTGCATTATTAGGCTCAATCTACAGCAGTATATGTGAGCAGAGTTGAATGGTCGTAAACTCCGCTTATCATACATGGAGTGGTGCCTGTGCACGACTCGCAACATTCTTTCCAACCGCTCTGCTATAAACAGCTCCACTCACAGGACAAAAAATAATAATTAAAATCCCAATTTAATCAACACCCATCTATTTTTGTGACTACCTGGACCAACCATTTGGTTTTGAAGTATTGAAACCAAACTATATGATTTGAATGAGAATTATTTTAATAAACATGAAAAGGGGAATGTAAGAAGCGCTCATCATTTCAAATAGGCTTCATGTTAAATTAAACTGCATATAAACACTCTAAATAGGTCAAGAGCCAGACAGGGAGCCTAATTATTTAGGCTATATTATTTCATATTTTTCAAGGCTATAGCGTACAAAGAAATAAATTGTGAAGAATTTGCAAGTGGGACACAAGGCTGGTAGGGAGTCAGGGACATTGAGAGCTCAACATTTAAACAACATTTCATTGTATTAAATCACAATAGTATTTAAATTGTGCATATAGGCTGTGACTTACTTAGAATTAAATATACATTTTGCGAAAATGCCTTATTAGGCTCAGTCTACAGTGCCTTTGAATTCATTTTTAGAAACACCAGTTTGGCCATAGTCTGTGGCTTCACGCTCATGTGATGGTGCCTGGAGAGCAGGCCAGCAGCGGAGGATATCCCCTCGCGGTTGCAGAGCCACTGGGGATGCTAAACACCATTTTGGTCATGCTTGGCAGGCTTGGTAGGGATGCAGATTATTGTTTTTTCTTCTATAGGTAGACCTCAAGTTTTTTAGGTAAAAAAGCAAAACAATCATGGCCTATTGTACAGAATATATAGTAGAACATATATGATCATTGTAAAATAACTCATGCTCCAAATGCATTGGTAGATAACAGCAATGGAAGAGGGTGAAAGTATTTTCTGCTCCAGCTGTCAGAAAAGAGAGTAGGTGTAGTAGTTTGATGGGGTAGGTTGTGGGATGGCTTTAAAATATTCTCAAATTTTACTCTCTAGAGAGGAAAACTAAGAAGACAGATTGTAATAAAAGTATAATTGTAATAAAAGGAAGCCAGTTTTATTTTATGTCTGTCCTCAGTTATGAAAAGCCTGTCTGCAGATGTAGCGGTCCCAGTGAATGTCCCAAGAGACTGTTGACACATCCTTGTTTGCCGTGGGTTGTATGTATACATAAATTAGCAAATGTTGTATACAACAATAGAGTTAAAAGTCACACACAATTTAGGCTACAAACGTATTACAACTGTAGCAGGCCAGTCCTTCTCCTGGAGGTATGCTGGGTGTGCAGGCTTCTTTTCCAGCCCAGCACTAACACACCTGATTCAATTTATCAAACCTAATGAGTTGACTATAATGTGTATTATTGCTAGGCTGGAATAGAAGTCTGCTCAGATCAGGGAGTGGGGCTCTGTTGGCCATGTCTGGTATGGACTTTTTTTCTTCAACCAAAATCATGCTTTAATTATAATAGCTACTTATGAAGATGTGTAACATTTACAAATGAGTTAGATTATTTGTACATTTTTTAATGATATTTTGATTAATTCAGTGTTGATTCATTGAAGGGAAGTGTTTGAACTCGTTTTAATTGTGAACTTAAAAACATTTCAAAATGAACAGGTGTCAATGTTAATTCATCACAGATCACAATTCTGCAATAAAAAGGTGTGAATGGGATCTGTCCCTAATTTGTCTGTGTTTCTGTGTTGCTTTCCGTAGGTGTGATGTTCGGCTGTACCGATCCTGTGCAGGTGTTGTTACACGTGGTCTGCCACTGCGAGGACGATCAGCTGTCCGTCCTGTCTCCCTGTAGTGCTGTCTTAGGCTTCTCACAGTACAGACATTGCAATTCATTGCCCTGGCCACATCTGCAGTCCTCATGCCTCCTTGTAGCATGCCTAAGACACATTCACACAGATGAGCAAGGACCCTGGGCCCCTTTCCTCTGGTGTTTTTCAGAGTCAGTAGAAAGGCCTCTTTAGTGTCCTAAGTTTTCATAACTGTGACCTTAATTGAACTACTGTCTTAATGACCGTTCCACAGCATGTTCATTAATTGTTTATGGTTCATTGAACAAGCATGGGAAACAGTGTTTAAACCCTTTACAATGAAGATTTGAAGTTATTTGGATTTTTACAAATGATCTTTGAAAGACAGGGTCATGAAAAATGGACATTTCTTTTTTGCTGAGTTTATATGAGATACCATCATCCAATTAGTAGCATATGACATGGGAAATGAATGCTTAGTGTATCATTTACAATGTTTACAATGCATGTTACTGCTGATTTCTATCCTTTGGTGGGCACATTTCACAATTTACTTTGCTCATCACATTCACAAATGGTGACTTTGATCACAGTTTTGAGGTTTAGGTTGCTTGATGTTCATAGCTAGCTAGCAGCACAAGCAAACATTGTTGTGCAAATCTCTCTTCACCCACCATCAACACCAACAATCTCTGCAATCCTCCTCCATGCCTCCATTCCTTATGATTTTGTCTCTGTATTCTAGCAAAGCAAAATCATATATAATTGGAAAACCAGACACAGCGATGATTGGTTTCCTCCATCTTCTTTCGGTTGTGTTTGCCCGGAACTAATGACAGGCTGAACTATATTTAGTGAAAGTACGATTTTCAAGCAAACATCTGCTCCTCACCTAATTGGTTAACCGCGGCTGTGGCTGAGTATAATTTGCATAAAGTAGAGCAGAGCTGACCTTTTTCTATCGCTCCGCTAGCAGGGTTGGCACTGCTCATCTTCCCACAATCTCATGCGCATTGATCTGCGTGCTCCCGTTGAAAATGAATGGGAGCGGAACGTCGTCTGGCTGTAAGCGGTGGAAACCGTCAAATTGGTCACGCTCCGCTCGTCGCATGACTCCAGCTCCGCTCCGCTGACATACTCTGGTCAGAGTATAAACAAGAGTAGAGTGCCCCTGGCGGATGAATGCGCAACAGTTTTCAACCATTTAATGCAAATAATCAGAGGCTAGACACATCTTTTATTCTAAAGAATGTGTAAACAACATATACATTGGGAGAAAAAACTACAACAGGAAACCCATTTGATAGTGGCAGATGTTTATTATTAACTAGTAGGAAATTGTATTTTCACAAATCAGTAAACTGTTAGTCAGTTTTTTTTGGAATGCATGCTTCACGCCATTTAACGAATTGAGGAACTGAATAACAAATCCAACCAATCACCCCAGTTTCCTGAGGTGCTTGAAATACCTGAGCATAAGATTATATGGTCCAAGAGCCAAAAGTTTATGGCAGTAAACATTGATACATTCCTCAGTATAATAAATGCACATTCTTCGGAAATGACAGGCAACATCCCCCATAGATACCACACCACTGCATCAAATGGCCTATGATCACAAATGATGTAATGGCACAAAAAGCATAAACATGACACAAGGGTCACTTGTGTATGCAGTAGCCTATATGTTTTTCTGTGGTTTCCATGTAACCCTGAGGACATAATAATATACTCAGTACTTTGCCTTTTAAGATACATCTAACCCATCTAACAACCAACAATCAAATCACAATGTGACAATACATCAATGGGGAGTCAAAATAGGTTGAGGTAAAAACAGTTTTGCTCAAACACACATGGTTAAAAAAAGCTTTAGCTGTGCCATACAAGATACCAATTTAGCTGATGTAGTTATTGAGGTACAACATAGATTTGTTTACATTATATTCATTCAGTTTGGCACTCGCATTGCTTATTTCTACTAGTCCAGAACAGTGAAACAGTGTTATGATCTAAGCAATGACCTCTGCAGAAATGAGTAATATTACTTTTCATCAGTCCACAGTGGAGAATTTGAGAGGTCGTAGAGAGTGATACATTGTGAAACAACTCTGATGTAATTGAATCATCCGAGGGCTCACTAACCAGAGATGAGCAAAAATACACGTGGGTGTGTGTCTCTTTTTTAATGGGAAGGGTATACGTGTAGCTCATCCGTGGCAATCAGCATTCATTGACATTCGCACTGCAACATTTTCTAAACCCGGCAAGTACAAATTTTCATTTAAAAAAACTTGACTCTTATTATACACAGATGTTCTGTGCGCTATAGTCCCACATGACTGAATCAATGGACGTGTGCTTTCACCACAAAATCCTGAGTTAAAACATGTACCACTTAACTTAAACAGTGTGACTCGGAAAATAATGTATCCCATCACCCAATAACAACAATCTGGGTTCGTCACATTAGTCATTGATAGTCTGAAATACCATGCTTGAGCCACGCACTGAGAAGAGACAACCCCAATGTGTATAAGGCTACTAACCCAATCCCTTAACATGGTAACAATATTCTCCTAAATTCCCCCATCAACAACAAGTATAGAGGGTAAAATACAATACCAGAGGAATATTACAGGCCTATCATGGCGTGTTATTACGTAGGGCAAAATAATAGAGAACATCAGCAGGTGTGGTATTAGATGTGTTGACACGGTATGAGTATCTAATATCGTGTGTAATAACAACTCATATAGTCTCACATGTCAAAGCATTTTAAGACTAGTTTTAAGGACACTAAGATTTTGTTTTATTCTTCATGATTAACTGGCATTTTAAAGCATTTTGTGCGGATTAGAGAAAAAGAGTTTTACTGTTATGCCGAGACATTCAAAACTGGACCCAGAGGTCCTCTACCATTTTCTTGTCATGCACTTTGATTTGGCACCAGAACACTCCCTTGTCTTTCACTGCACACATACAACTAATATAGAGAAACATTGCACCCCAATCCCATCCATAGCCCCTTCCAAGCCCCTGAAAAAAATCTGAAGTATTCCCTGAGTTTTCAGATTTGTGATTCCTGAGAGACAAGCCTGAGTGGAGGTTATATATACACGTTTCGTTCACCACCTACACACAAACGTATCGTGTAAATCAAAATGTAAAAATATGGAACACATATTCATAAGATTAAACTGAATAGAATAGAATACAATAATGCATCTCCTACATGATTAGTGCAGAGTGACATTGGTTTTGGCATAGATAAAAAAATAAAAAAAGAGGAGATTCACAACACGCCCCCATCGCTGGAAAGCTAATTGTGCGCAGCAGTAAATCATACAAGGCAAAGTAAAGAGAACAAAATATTTATTAAAAAGGTCATAAGATTTGTCCCGATATTTTTAGACCACAAAAGGTGTCTTATATCAAGATGAATGCACATCCTTTGCCATTGGTGGTATAGATCCAGCTATATGCCTCAACCCCAAATTAATGGAAAAGATAAGCACTGCAATTCCATTTGGGATTATGGCATAGCTGGATACAAAACTTGCCTGGGACATGGATTTACCTCAAGAAGACTCCTTTGAGGTATTTGACAAACTTAGATTTTGGGTGTTACGTCCCTTTAAACTCAAACAGCATTGAACAAGATAAAGGCAGACATGAGTGGCTAAGATATCTGATGTCTGGTATGTGATGGAAAACCCATCACAGTTAACCGGGTCCTAGATCTGTATTTGTTTGGCGTAACAATGACAATAGGAGTTGGAAAGACATCACAAACAGAGCTGGGACCAGGCCATCACAGAGTGACCTAAACCTGAATATGAGGAGAAGCTGCAGCGCAATTTAGATACAAATAAATAACAAGGACTATTTTAAAAAGGCTCCATAATAATTCTAAATATATATTAATTGGATGTTGGAGGTACGTCTTTCAGCTTCTCCTGTAAAACGGGAGTACGGCTGAATGGCTTAGCTAGCTCTAAATGCACCTCCACGCAGGGCTGGGTCGACATTCATTAATGCACGGTAGCAGAAATGATTCACAACAAACGAAAACAAAACAGTCCGTTCTCTTCCGTTTTGGTGCCTTGTGACTACAACTGTGGTGTTCCTGTATAATCGCCACAAGCTGCTTGGAGACAATGTCTTAGGTAGGTACCTAGTAATTTTAATTTGTAACTTTATTTAACTAGGCAAGTCAGTTAAGAACACATTCTTATTTTCAATGACGGCCTAGGAACAGTGGGTTAACTGTCAAGGTACAGATTTGTACCTTGTCAGCTCGGGGGTTTGAACTTGCAACCTTCTGGTTACTAGTCCAACGCTCTAACCACTAGGCTACACTGCCGCCCCAATTGACAACACTGAATAAAAAATGTGTTGTTCCTACTTTAACGCTGGATGCTGTTGCTTTGACTGTCAAGTATAAACGAGACAAGTATGATTATGTAGATTCCTGAATCAACCTCAAGAATCCATTCAAATCTTGCATCTGATTTCTACATGGTAAATTACTTATGTTTGAAACATTTCATAGGTATTGGTGTGATTACTGGAGTCAGTGACTCAATTCCAAATGCATGTAGTCTAAGCAGAGGATGATCAAGTTGATTATACAGATGTAAGATCTTAATTTAAGGCGGTTTGCTACTGCAGGAAAATAATTCTGCAGCAACAGGAAATGTGATTTATTATGTGGATTAAAAATGAATTGACATGTTTTTATAAGGGTTGATACATTTTTCTTTAGGGCAAATGAAGTCTGACATTTTCAAGTGGAAATTACAAACTTTAGAATCCTTAAATGCACTACAAGCTGCATTTCCTGCTGTGCTGGAACATTCTCAGCAACAAAAGAGTGATCAAATTAAGATCCTACATCTGTAGGGTTTAAGTCTCTGGTTGTAATGTAGCAGCAGCAGATCAGACATGTACCATGAGGGAGACTGAGTACCTAAGAGACAGCATTGTGCCGGCCCAACATAAAGAAATGACGCAACAACAACAACCAGAAGCTGGCCATAGAAGTCATACTATTTGGTTTGACATTCATTTGTCCCCAGGACATCTGGATGGTCACTTACAATATTGGCAGCCACCAATACATTGCCTCTAGCTATTACCCAATACCCTGTCGGTTCATATGTACCCATCCATTACCACCCATGAGACTAACATTCATTTGCAGAGGTGTAGTGTCACAACTCTTTCTTTGTCGGATATAGTGGGGTGTAACAATCAGGAAAGTCAAGAAGTTGTAAGGCAGCAAAAGTGTGTAGCTATCTACTTGACACTGTGATTTTAAGCTTCCTGGTGAGTTTGGTATAGTAGCATGCCAGTGTGATTGGCATGGTTTCTCATTATCTGCTCTGTAAAAAAAATAAACAACTTTCTATTCTATAAAGACATCAAAGTAATATGTGATGTGCCATTACAAGTTTAAACCCCTCATTAGCGGTTCCATACATTTTTACAAATATTTCCTGAGTGCGATAATAATACAGCTGTATTTGTGAGTGTTACACTAAAAAAGATTAACTTCAGTACATTCTTCATGATCGTTTTGTTTACAAAAACCTGAGGTAGTTCCAAAAGCATCTTATATAGTTGAAAGGAAACTTAGCGGCCATCTTTCCAGTAAAGCAGTTTGATTGGCTTCTGTGCTTCCCCCAGCTTCCATCCTGCGTCTCCTCGTTCAATCAGAGCTCACGGGGGACGGGGGCGAGTGGCCGTGTTCCTCCTCGTCTCCTTTCAAGGAGGAGGGCTTTCCCTGAGAACGTGGCGAGGACTGCTGTGCTTTGATTGGGCAGTTGGCGACCATGTGGGCAATGCTCTGGCAGAAATGGCACTTCTTAGGCTGGGGTGGCAACTTGCACTCCTTAGCATGGTGGTCCAGGCCTCCACAGTTGTAGCACCTAAAAAACAAGATGGCGTGTTTGACATTGAAGACACTGCACAGAAGCACTGATCTGCAAATCACCTTGCATCTCAAATAACTACTCATTATGTGATGGTCAGCAATTCTGAACCTCGCCTTGCTCAAACTGATCCCCTCAACCAAGCTGATAAATGTAGGACTGGGCTATATGTATCAAGCGTTGCAGATTAGGGGTGCTGATTTAGGATCAGTTTAGCATTTATATCACAATGAATAGGATTGTATGGACAGTGAGGACCTGATCCTACAGATGTAGGATCTTCATTTGATCACCCTGTTACAGGAGAACTTTCCTGCAATGTAAAAAACTGTTTTGAGTATTTGAGGTTTAAAAAGGCTTCTGAAGTTTGTCATTTCCAGTTTGAAATTTCAGACTTTGATTTTCCCTTAAGAAAAATGTATATCAACACCTTCAAAAATGTCCAGTAATTGTAATCAAACTTTAACTAGGCAAGTCAGTTGAGAACAAATTCTTATTTACAATGACAGCCTACCACAGACAACGCTGGGACAATTGTGCGCCACCCTTTGGGACTCCCAATCACGGCCAGATGTGATAGACTGAATTTGAACCAGGGACTGTAGCGACACCACATGTACTGAGATGCAGCGCCTTTGACCGCTGCGCCACTCGGGAGCCCTTGCTGCAGGATTATTTTCCTGCATAAGCACACTGGTTCAAATTAAGATCCTACATTTGATAGGAGCGTTGGGCCAGTAACCAAAGGGTTAGTGGATCAAGGTAAAAATCTGTCGTTCTGCCCCTGAGCAATGACGTGGATATCGATTAAGGCAGCCCCCCCCCCCTCTCTGAGTCAGAGGGGTTGAGTTAAATGCGTTAGACATATTTCAGTTGAATGCATTCAGTTGTACCTGACTAGGCATCCCTCCTTTCCCTACATATGCCCCCTGATCTTGTATTGAGTGGAATGCGCTGTCACCTGCAATCCACAAGAGGGAAGCATATGCCAGTTAGACTAGTGCTGCAGCAGCCAAATAAGAACTCTGGCCAGTTCCATGCAGTGGCTTATTTATTTATTGTATTTATTTAACTACGCAAGTCAGTTAAGAACAAATTCTTATTTACAATGACGGCCTACCCCGGCCAAACCCTAACGATGCTGGGCCAATTGTGCACCGCTCTATGGGACTCCCAATCATGATACAGCCTGGAATCGGACCAGGGTCTGTAGTGACGCCTCTAGCACTGCCTATGGCCATCCTTTTCATGTGAACCGGGTTAAAGGTGGGTTAAAAAGTGCAAATGATCTTTGTTCTACCCCATGTGCAAATGCAAATTGAACATAACAGCATGCAACTCTTTTCTACAGGACGTACGCTATTTATAAAAGCATGTTCTGTCTGTATGTTTCAGTAGGCTATTTGTTACTTTGAATAGTCGCATCTACAAATGAACAAAATGAATCACCCTTTTCATTCTTTGTCCACTGTACTTTGCGGCAATGAGGTCTTTTTAGCTACATCAATTATATTCCTTCGCCATTGAACATACACAGAGTATCACAGTCCACGCAGAAGGGTTAGGGTCAATGGTAGCCTTAAGAGTAGCCGTCCTTTGATAGCTGGTTTAAACAGGACCTGTAGAATAGCCACGCGTCCAGGGGTGGCTGACAGATGGGCAGTGGCATTGGGGCTGTCACCGCTGCTTGTGCCACTGAGGAGCTATTAAGGACCCCCTTCCTCCAATGATGTAGATGAGGCTTGGTCAGGGGAGGCTCAAGGAGGTCAGTTGCTTCTTTGTACCACTGGCCGTTGGGTTGGTGTCAAGGCCCAACTGTCTCAACATCGATTATGGAGCGCGTGCCGGAAAGGGGAAGTGGTCCTTTGTCTAAAAAGCCACAGCAATGATCTCCCAACTCTGACCCCCGCAGTCCTCTCTAACCCCCGCAACCCTAACCCCCTATATTTTAGCCAAACGCGGCTGCCATGGTTACCGTGACCTCTAACCCCCTCTCGGGCGCCTACATCTGTTATCAATTAAATGGACAGGGTTTTTCTTCCCTCCCTGCATCATATATACCTACTAAATGCGTCAGCATGCTTCAGTTCGGCTGGCAACCAGCCAAAGTCGGCTTGGCGAACCGAACACGTGTGCTCGCATACTACCTTGAAATACCTTCGCTTGAAAACAATGTAATGGCAATAGTACTGTTTGTCCATTTTGAGTCACCGTAGCCAGTACACTTCTTCAAATAGTCCATATTAATCTAAGATAACGCAAGAAATCTGACATTGATTTGGACATTTTTGCAGAGGAGATCTTAGTCGTGCAATTTTACATCCAACTAAGATGTTTGGTATAGTATTTCTCAAGAATAAAAAAATGTGCATGAAAACGAGTCGTCTCTTGTTGAATGACAACAAAGGCTTTACTGATGAATCCTTACTGTTGACCAATCACCGATGAAGGGGCTTAGATTTCGGCTACTGACTTCAGCTTGTCTCAAGAAAACATTTCGTACAACCGAAAAAAAACCTTACCGAAGTCCAAAATGAACAAAGAAGTCACGAAATGTCGTCACAATATATGCACGAACTCTTCCGAACTGTTTCGGCTCGGAAGCCTTAAGATGGAATCAGAAAATAAATTGTGGCTGATTTGGGCCATATTTTAAGAAATATGGAGAGTCCAGATAACACTGGGGAAACGAGTGCCAGGGTCCTCTGTTTCTAATCCCATGCAAACACCGCCACCTAAATAAAGAATATTAAATATGCAATTGACAAAAATCATTTAGAATCTTAGACCTATGTACAGACTACTCTTCAAGACATAAAACAGTTGATCTTATTCTCCATTGAAAATGTTGGGAGTTGGCCCCATATGATTCCTCTTATGAGGACCAGCATAGTCTTGGGAGAGTGAATCGTGCGCCACAGGCCTCCCAGGACTCTTTGAGGCCGTAACAATCTCCATTCTCACCCTGACTATACTCTGGGCCTAATCACAACTGGCAGGGGACCACATTGATACCCCTCTCTAACCCATCACAATATCCACAACGGACAAAGGACCCACAATGTTGGCCCGCCTCTTACTTTTACTTTACGGTGAGAAAAAGTGAAGGGATTTGTGCATTTTAAATGGATGCATTATGCAAGTAGTGGGGTATGGAAACTTTTGCATAGAAAACCTAGAACTAGTAATGGTTATTCTACAGGGACAAGCCCAAACAACTCGTGTTTTTGTAAATTGGTCTTATAACATTAGTAATATTTCTTTCATCAAACACTTGCCAACTTAAATAAAGCTTCTTTTTTTATAAATAAAAACACCTCGAATTAAATGTGTAATATCTTACTAGTTCTAAACTGTAATGACAGGATAATTATAATCCACATCTACAGTGATTCAGAAACATTCATGTTACCAGTTTAGGTTACCACCACAAAAACACATTCTGTGGAAGAGGTTGGGAAAAGGTTTTCCAAGAGATAACCACTGTGTGTAACTCCACAAGGGACGTCCAGAATGAAACAGCTATTGATCCAGGTCATACGTCAAGCCTGCCCGTGTGACCCTAACCACAGCCAGGGGTCAAGGAAAAGAAGAAGAGGCCAGAATGGGATAAAACTGAAACACCATTTTGAATCATATCCAAAATGGATGGACCATTGCAGATGTGAGATCCAACCACAATTAAGAAAATACTCTGGGCCACCGTCTTTTGAGTATGTTAGAACCCTACTATGGTACACATAGATGTGGTATGTGTGTAAGATTAATATATACATTGTTGCTTATCTGATCATATTTTTCTGTTTCAGTGTGTACAGTTTAGTGTATACCTAATCCCCATTCGATGTACAGACAGAGTGTGCATATACAAGGCAGGCACTCACCTATCTCCTTTGGAGCGGCGTTTCTGGATGCTCTTGCCTTTGGGTCTCCTCTCGCTGCCCACACAGTGTGTGCCCTCTGGCCCAGTGACTCTCTGGGACTCCAGGCCTTTGGCTGACTTCTTGAAAGTGAACTCGACCGCCTCGCTCTCCTTCAAGCTGCGGAAGCCCTCCATGTGCAGCTTACTCTGGATGGGAGAGAAAGACAGGAGAGAAACCGTCAGAATAGTGTTAGCAGTTTCACCTTCATTCCTGTGCCCCTTTCCAAATGAATCTCAGAGTAGGAGTGCTGATCTAGGATCAGCTCCCCCTGCCAATATAATTCTATTCATTATGATTTAAAAGGAAAAAACTATCCTTTATTAGCAGTCCTACTTTGAGACTCTTGCGAACACGGCCCTGTAACCTTTTAGAGGCCATATCAAATATCACATTTTGAACACTTTCCAAGGGGCATTTCAAACATATCTTGGAGGATTTGTTTAGTCGTTACACATTCTTACGAACAGATCTTAAGAACTGAAGTCTTGCTGCGTGATATGTTCCAAATCAACGGTGACGCAATCACAAAAGCTTACAGCATCAGCTAACAAATCAACTAATAGTCAGCCAACGGAGACGCTGAGGAGTGACCCCCTGTGAACACCATGCTATCTTCAACCTTTTTGGACAGAGATAGGAGCTACCTGGCATCTGTCCTAAGTCTCCTGACTGTTGATCATTCTGTCTCACCTCATAAATAAACTACAAAGCCTCTTATTGTCAGACAGACTATTTGTCAGACAGACCCCCCCCCCCCACACACACACACACTAGTCTGCATTGGTCTGTTGCCCAACACCGTGAGACTCCTGTGTTCGAGTGGTAAACCTGATGTGATAACCTTCACCCATCCCCCTCTGCCAAAGGACCTGCATTCCGCACAACTACGTCCCCTACCCCCAACCTCTCTTCCCAACTACATCACAAAGGACCACTAACACACTAACCACCACTGCAGGATTCTTGCTGGGAGGGATAGGGTTGGGGGTGGGGTGGGTCAGGGAGACATTCCTTGGATGGTTGTTTGGCAGAGAGATACACAGATAAATTGAGAATTAACACATTCACACTCCAAATGATGGGTACCTGCATGCTTTGATTCAATAATTGATTGATTGTTTCACTAAAATGTGATACATTTAGGATGGAATCAATACACTCAAAGCCTGAAAGCATTCCACGGCTCAAGAGTAGGGACACAATCAGCACCATGATCCTAAGATTAACTCTAAAGACTATGCTAACATCAAACCAGGTTTCGTGTACCTAAGGGCAGACAACAGAAAACGTTATGAAGTGGAAAACTGAAATAGTCCCATTCTGTTTCATTGGTGACAAATTAATATGACCCAGTACTTTAGCTACAGTATCCTACAATTTTTTCCCAGATCCCATTCTGCTGCCTTCACCTCAGTTGACCCAGGCAGCTCTGTTCCGCAGAGAGACGTTCAGCCATGAGATAAAAACAGCCTTGGAGAAGGGGAAAATGAGGGAGGAAGTGATGAAGAAATGGAGGGAGGAAAGGGAGGCTATGAAAAAGGGGAACGTGCTGTGCATTAAGGGATCATGCCAGAGGCAGCCTGGGTAAAACAAGAACCATCCAAAATAGCTTTTGGATTGGTGGTATGCTATATCTGCAACCGGGCAGCAGACATTGTTGATTTTGATATGATTAGCAATGAAGTTTCAACTAACCTTTGAGAACTTCACCATTATAGGGTGATCAATATTGTGCTGCAAACCGAATTCCACAACTGCAGAGCCAAAAACCCAATTGTTTCTCTCGTGCTCAGGTCGGCGTCAGGACCAGACTGACGGCCATGCCGCCTCATTTTGGCATTTCCTAGGCACCAAGTGCCATTTGTCTCGGTTCCTGGACCCAATTTAGGAGCGGAAAGACATCAGCCATGCTCACCACAGAGGGTTTCCTCTCCTGAAATGTCAATGGCTGCCATTGTCAGACTGGGACGATCTTAGATTATTTGAGGAAATCTTAAGGATATATTTAAAGACCAGGGGGTGGGATTCCCAGACCCAGAATGAGCCTAGTCCTGGACTAAAAAGCGAGCTCAATCATTGAAGATGCTTTTTAGTCCAGGAACTAGGATTCATCTGTGAATGGGAAACTGCCACTATCTGATTTATCCTTCTTTGACAGCCTTCTCTGCATATTGCTTCAAATATCAACAACACTGTGTGTGTGTAACTGTTAGGCTTGAAAAGAAAAGCATAAAAAATGATGTGCCATAGAGTGTATTTGAACCAGGACACTAATTCAGATACAAGCCACATGGCCTACAAAGAACTGCATCTATTGTGTAATGAAAACTAGCAATGCAATAGCATCTAGCATTACATTAAAGTTAACCGTTCCTTAATACTCTAATGGTCACTGATGAGCATCGACTGCAGATCTGGGACACACGATGGGTCATTCATAACTCCATTTGGGTGACAAAAGTGCTGAGTTGAAAAGCTGCTCCATTGAACATTGGCCCCAGAGACCGTTAACTCACTTCCCCTCACATGTGTGACCTCCCCCGCTCCAGGTCCATCCATACCCACCCCCAACACAGAGAACATACCATGTGGAAAGAGAAAGGAGACTCCTAGTATGGCCTTAAACCCCACCAACCTGGTGAAGTGCATTGGAGGGCGATATGAAGCTCTACTGTAGGCTATTTCCATACTAGCTTGAAGAAAACAGAGTGGGGTAGATGAATGAAGACATACGAGGAGGAGAGAGAAAGAGGACAATGGGAAGGGATTGCTGCTAGGACAAAGTGGGGCTGAGGGGCTCGGTCACGGCCGAGAGGAGCATGCTTCATTGGGATGCGTGGTCCTATTGTTCACCTGCACACAATGGCCAGAAGGACCCGGGAGTTCATGTTCTCTTCCTGACATGCAGCGACTTATTTCGGGGCCAAAGCCCCATTGCCATAATGCACCGTAGCCATAACGTCCATCGTGGATGAACATTGAACACACATGATCTCGCCTTCCTAACAATGGCTTGCAGGGTTGGGGTCACTTCCATTTCAATTCAAAAAGTAAACTGTAATTCTAATTTTGAATTTTTCAAGCATTGAGGAAAATTGGAATTGGAATTTCAGTTTGCTTCCTGAATTCAAATGAAATGTAATTGACCCAAACCCTGATGGCTAGGGGAGGAAGTCAGTGGAGAAGTCACTATGTAAGATGTCAAAGGACAGGGTTCAGGAGGACACTGTCCCAGTTACATTGTTAACAGATATTGTTCACTTGTTCAAACATATGCTTTAAAAGGCTTGGACTCTAGAGTGGCGGCACTAGAAGAGGGATGTCTGCATTCTGGGAAGAATGAAATAAGTATTTAGTCATACAAATTACTTATTGAGAAATAGATTCATATTAAAGAAAGGTTGTCAGGAAAAAAATCATTCATTTGGAGTGTGATTGTAGTCCTGGCCATTTCAACAGATCAAAAGTTCAAATAGCTGAAATAAATGGTCTAAAAAATAAATGGTCTAAA
Source organism: Oncorhynchus gorbuscha (assembly GCF_021184085.1). Taxonomy (NCBI): domain Eukaryota; kingdom Metazoa; phylum Chordata; class Actinopteri; order Salmoniformes; family Salmonidae; genus Oncorhynchus; species Oncorhynchus gorbuscha. Next base: position 57,733,560 of record NC_060187.1, read on the forward strand.
AAGCAGCGGTTCTGAAAAGGAGGAAAGAGTTATAATTACATGTAATGGCTCAGATACACAAATAGCGTTTGCTGGCCAAGAGGACTTAGCACTTCTGAATGTAATTTGGGAAGCGAGCGTGCACTGATTTTACATGTAGAATCGGAGGAGAAACATTGTCAGTCAGAAGTCTACAGCTGACGGTTCCTAAAACACTGCGTGCTGTCGGCTGTCGGCAAAGCTCGATCCACCTTCGACGCAATGTGTGCGAGCCTTAAAGGGCTCTGGACAGTCGAAAACAAACAGAACTGGCGGAGAACCGTTTGCATCACCTTCTAAAAGTGTGTCCGCACAAATGTATAATACAGTGCATTCAGAAAGTATTCAGAACCCTTGACTTTTACGACATTTGTTACATTACAACCTTATTCAAAACAGATGTAATACTTTTTTTCTCTCATTAATCTACACACAGTACAGGTTTTTAGAAATGTTTGTAAATGTTACTCAGTACCTTGTTGAAGCACATTTGTCAGTGATTACAGCCTTAAGCCTTCTTGGGTACGACGCTACAAGCTTGGCACACCTGTATTTGGGGAGTTTCTCCCATTCTTCTCTGCAGATCCTCTCAAGCTCTGTCAGGTTGGATGGGGAGTGTCGCTGCACAGCTATTTTCAGGTCTCTCCAGAGATTTTTGATCGGGTTCAAGTCCAGGCTCTGGATGGGCCAATCAAGGACATTCAGTAACTTGTCCCGAAGCCACTCCTGCATTGTCATGGCTGTGTGCTTATGGACGTTGTCCTGTTGGAAGGTGAACCTTCGGCCCAGCCTGAGGGCCTGAGCACCCAGGAGCAGGTTTTCATCTTTTTGGGATGGTGCCAGGTTTCCTCGAGACACTTGGCATTCAGGCCAAATAGTACAATCTTGGTTTCATCAGACCACAGAATCTTGTTTCTCCTGGTCTGAGAGTCTTTAGGTGCCTTTTGGCAAATTCCAAGCGGGCTGTCATGTGCCTTTTACTGAGGAGTGGCTTCTGTCTGGCCACTATACTATAAAGGCCTGATTGGTGAAATGCTGCAGAGATGGTTGTCCTTCTGGAAGGTTCTCCCATCTCCAGAGAGGAACTCTGGAGCCCTGTCAGAGTGACCATCAGGTTCTTGGTCATCTCCCTGACCAAGGCCCTTCTCCACTGAATGCTCAGTTTGGCCGGGTGGCCAGCTCTAGGAAGAGTCTTGCTGGTTCCAAACTTCTTCCATTTAAGAAAAAAAAATTTTTGTTACCCTTCCCAGATCTGTGTCTCAACACAATCCTGTCTCAGAGCTCTATGTACAATTTCTTTAACCTCAGGGCTTGGTTTTTGCTCTAATGTGTACTGTCAACTTTGGGACATTATATAGACAGGTGTGTGTCTATTAAAATCATGTCCAATCAATTGAATTTACCACAGGTGGACTCCAATCAAGTTGTGAAAACATCTCAAGGATGACCAACGGAAACAGGATGCACCTGAGCTCAATTTCAAGTCGCATAGCAAAGGGTCTGAATACTTATGTAAATATAGTATTTCTGTTTAAAAATATATATATTTTAGTATATTTGCACACAAAAAAATCTAAAAACATGAATACATTTGTATTTAAAAACATTTTTATAAATATAAATGAGCAAACATTTCTAAAAACCTGTCTTTGCTTTGTCATTATTGGGTATTGTGTGTAGATTGATGAGGAAAATGTTTTATTAAATCAATATTTGAATAAGGCTGTAAATAACAAAATGTGGAAAAAGTCAAGGGGTGTGAATACTTTCCGAATGCACTGTATAGTGTAGAGAATCATTGTAACATCTAAAATGCTGTGAAATATATTTTCCATAACCCAAAATATTGTATTTTCAGCTGTTTGAAGCTGGTGTACAAAACTGAAAGTAAAATGATGCAAAAACATGGGAATAGAAATAGTGCACATAGAACTGATCTACTGCTTCTTAGAGTTGCTTTTAATGAGAATGACAGATCTTTATCTCACACTTCTATGTGAATTTGGTCAGGTTAAATGTTAAACCCAGCCATGTAAGGCAAAGGTGTGTCCAGACCGAGCCAATGGCGAGCAAATATCTCTACTTGGCAGTGTGCCAAACCGACATTATTTGTCTTTTTTACCTGAACATGCAAACACCATCAGATATAATTCATAGCAAGCAGTGCACTAGAATGATATTCAGATGAACTGGAATGACATTCACTCTCATGGGATTGGTCGCCAAAATTAACCAACTGAAAGCCACAAGTATGAATGCATTGAGGCATATGTCACTGTGCTTCTATGGCTATATGCACTATGCTACTGCCTTCTTCATTTGTTCATTTAGCAAACAAGACAGCCCATAATACAGTGCCTTTATCAGTCAATAGGCTGCCGAGTGACGCAGCGTTCTAAGGCACTGCATCTCAGAAAGGTAGGGGTCAAAATGATGAATTGGGAATAATGATGAGTGAGAAAGTTACAGAGGATCAAAGATCATAAACCCCAAGACATGATAACCTCTCACTATTACCAATAACAGGGGAGGTTAGAATGTCTTGGGGGTATGATCTTTGACCCTCTGAATCACAACAAAAACGAACTGCAAATGCATCCAACAAGTTTGTAGAGTCACACGCTTGATGTAGTCATTGAGTGCTAGGGATATGGGGCCAAATACTAATCCTTTGACTACATTATTTATAAGAATCTTTAGGGGTGTCAATTATTTTGACTTGATAAAGTAAACTTTTTAAAAACCTTTATTTAACCAGGCAAGTCAGTTAAGACCAAATGCTTATTTACAATGATGCCCTAAACCTGCCAAACCCAGACGATGCTGGGCCAATTGTGTGCTGCCTATGGACTCCCAATCACAGCCAGTGATTACAGCCTGGATTTGTACCAGGGTGTCTGTAGTGTCTTAGACTGCTGTGCCACTCAGCTTAGCTCTTTCCTTGTTTTTCCTCACACATTAATAACCCTTGGGTAGAAAACAGGAGAAATGGTTGCAAAACCTTCACTATTTTATTAGGCAAGTCAGTTAAGAACAAGTTCTTGGCAACTCGGGGATTCGATCTAGCAACCATTTGGTTACTGGCCCAATGAGCTAACCACTATGCTACCTGCCATCACCCAAACCAATTTGGTCAATAACAAATAATATATATTTCTCTGAACAATTGTATTAGAATAAAATAACATACTTTCCGTTCTATTTTTTTTGCATACAATTATTTATTTTATGCAGTTATTATTGCTCATCTTCCTCTTTATCAAGGGTGTCCGTGATTTTGGACGCCACTGTACATGACCACGAGGTCACATGGTAAGCCAGCAACGCATGCTCGTTTGAGAAGGAAAACTGCCTGAATATGTTATTCTGTGTCAAGGTATAGTGGACCACCATTCACCACATATTTGGTGTGAGAAGTAGAAGGTAAATCAGTTTATTTGAAAACCAAGGCGCCCCTCTTACCTGATGGACGAACACATCGACCGGAGACTCGAGCGGGACCCCCTCTCGGTTGGTCATGGACAAAAACCCAAAGCCCATGCGCACGTTGAACCATTTACATACGCCGACACCGTGGAAAGATTCCGAGTCCTCCTCCGTGCTTGGTCCTTCATCCTCTTCGGTCTTGCAGACTCCTGTAATTTCGAACAATATGTTAAAAAACATTCGTTTGACTATTTACCACAACACAAGAAAGGAGTATGCGCGTAAAATTGCCATTCAGCTTGGTTCTTTCCTTGCGCATCCATAACCCTTAGGTAGAAAACGGGGAGAAATCGTTGCAAAAACCGATCGATATGTTACGATTTCATTTGATCAGTAACCAATCATATCCATAGGCCTAAATATAGACCTATCTACAAATAATTTCAATACATAAACAACAATATTGTATGGGTCCATAATGACAATTATCTATAGGTCTAACTCTGGCTAGAATTATTTGTTATTCTCCCATCTTATATTTCAATCTTTCACACTTAGGATCTATATATTTCACACTCATAGTGAGTATATATTAAGTGTACTCGTATGTGAAGAAACAACACAGGCCAACACGAAACGAATTACGAAACCTAATATATCACTTAAATGGCTAGTCTATGTTGAACTGAATCTCATGGACCTCTTGTTAGCTGCGTTTGTGCGACAGAAAAAAAAGTTACTTGTAAAAATAAAACAAATTCATTTTCATTTACAAGACTACATTTGTAAATTCGTCTACAAAAAGAAACATTTACATTTATCAAGTGCCTACATTATCAACAACACGATAACTTGAGTCGGGTTAGCCCATGGCGAACAAAATAAAGCATGTTTTGTTATTGACTAGGCAATTTAAAAAGGAAAATATTTCCATACTGTACACAATTGTACATTCGTAATTCATTCTATATCTCTTTAGAGACAGAGACTACATTAAACACAATATATCGTTAGATTTGTACTCAACCTCGGAATTCCTGGTTAGAGACAGAACCCATCTTGCCAATTCACGCCTTGAGTCAAAGGAAGCACCCAAGTTAATGTAGGGTATCCTTTTCCCCTTCCGAGCAGCGTAATGCCCACGGTTTCTCACATTCATGCCAAATGCGCTGTAAAGCAAAAGCTCAACTTCGGGGGGAAAGTGGGAGGGCGAAATTAACAAAAGGGTCTGGCAACGTATTGCCCCAAACAATGAGGGGTGGGGGTCACAGGGAAGAATTTGTAGAAGAATTACCCAAGATCTAAAAGACAATGCAAGGTAACCCAGCCCCCCAAACCTCTTCATCTATGACCATCAGAGAGATTCCTTAGCTTTATAGCTCAATACAAATAACCAATCAAAGCGTTTTAGTCCAAATTATTGGCCTACCTTCTGCCATGTTCGGTCCCGCTTGTCTTTAGCCTATATCAGTCCCTGTCCCCCCTGTGTTTTTGCCTGGACGTCTCGGGCCCCGCTCCGCGTTGGATCACGTCTTTATTCCTCCCCTGGTCAGTTTTCACACTTGGTCAATATAGAAAGGACCAGGGAGCATCTTCCTACCACCAACCAACCCCATCGGTCATGTCCACGTGATTCCCAATTAGCCTACATGATTAATTGCACGTTCCTGATCTTGGAGGGCCCCACATATGTTGAGTGACCAATCACAATTCATAGAGACCACCGCACCACTGCTTATCAAGGCGCTAGCCCTGAGCCCCCCCATGTAGGATATCCTTTTTCCCTTCCGAGCAGCGTAATGCCCACGGTTTCCCACATTCATGCCAAATGCGCTGTAAAGCAAAAGCTCAACTTCGGGGGGAAAGGGGAGGGCGAAATTAACAAAAGGGTCTGACAACTTATTGCCCCAAACAATGAGGAGTGGGGGTCACAGGGAAGAATTTGTAGAAGAATTACCCAAGATCTAAAAGACAATGCAAGGTAACCCAGCCCCCTAAACCTCTTCATCTATTGCCATCAGAGAGACTCCTTGGCTTTACAGCGTCAAACCAAATAACCAATCAAAGCGTTTTAGTCCAAATTATTGGCCTACCATCTGCCATGTTCAGTCCCGCTTGTCTTTAGTCTATATCAGTCCCTGTCCCACCCTGTGTTTTTGCCTGGACTTCTCGGGCCCCGCTCCGAGTTGAATCACGTCTTTTTTTCCCCTGGTCAGTTTTCACACTTGGTCAATATAGAAAAGACCAGGAAGCATCTTCTTCCTACCACCAACCAACTCCAACCTTCTCGGTCATGTCCACGTGATTCCCAATTAGCCTACATGATTAATTACACGTTCCTGATATTGGAGGGCCCCACATATGTCGAGTGACCAATCACAATTCCGAAAGACCACCGCAGAGTTGCTTATTCAGAGAGACCACCGCACCACTGCTTTATCACGGCGCTAGCCCTGAGCCCCCACCCCCACCCCCCCACCTCTCTCCTGAGTGTGAATTCGACCCCACACAGCCTAATAAAATACAACGCAAATGGTTAGAGAAAACTGCAACCCCACCATACAACATTACATCCGAACATGGCCCATATTTGGGAGTTGTTGAATTTATCATGTATAAATCAAATGTGTGCGTAATTTATGTTAAATAAATATCCCTTAAACAAGAGAGGATGTAATAGGCTATTCTAAACAACTCCATGTTATAACTAGGCCATATTTCGCTTTCGAAATTGGGTGACGAAATGAGGTGTAACGTGATTGATTAACGTGATCCAGACCATTTCCGGAGACCTTCTCCCTTACCTCACCTCGCTCATCAACTTATCCCTGACCGCTGGCTACGTCCCTTCCGTCTTCAAGAGAGCGAGAGTTGCACCCCTTCTGAAAAAACCTACACTCGATCCCTCCGATGTCAACAACTACAGACCAGTATCCCCTTCTTTCTTTTCTCTCCAAAACTCTTGAACGTGCCGTCCTTGGTCAGCTCTCCCGCTATCTCTCTCAGAATGACCTTCTTGATCCAAATCAGTCAGGTTTCAAGACTAGTCATTCAACTGAGACTGCTCTTCTCTGTATCACGGAGGCGCTCCGCACCGCTAAAGCTAACTCTCTCTCCTCTGCTCTCATCCTTCTAGACCTATCGGCTGCCTTCGATACTGTGAACCATCAGATCCTCCTCTCCACCCTCTCCGAGTTGGGCATCTCCGGCGCGGCCCACGCTTGGATTGCGTCCTACCTGACAGGTCGCTCCTACCAGGTGGCGTGGCGAGAATCTGTCTCCTCACCACGCGCTCTCACCACTGGTGTCCCCCAGGGCTCTGTTCTAGGCCCTCTCCTATTCTCGCTATACACCAAGTCACTTGGCTCTGTCATAACCTCACATGGTCTCTCCTATCATTGCTATGCAGACGACACACAATTAATCTTCTCCTTTCCCCCTTCTGATGACCAGGTGGCGAATCGCATCTCTGCATGTCTGGCAGACATATCAGTGTGGATGACGGAATCACCACCTCAAGCTGAACTTCGGCAAGACGGAGCTGCTCTTCCTCCCGGGGAAGGACTGCCCGTTCCATGATCTCGCCATCACGGTTGACAACTCCATTGTGTCCTCCTCCCAGAGCGTTAAGAACCTTGGCGTGATCCTGGACAACAAACTGTCGTTCTCAACTAACATCAAGGCGGTGGCCCGTTCCTGTAGGTTCATGCTCTACAACATCCGCAGAGTACGACCCTGCCTCACACAGGAAGCGGCGCAGGTCCTAATCCAGGCACTTGTCATCTCCCGTCTGGATTACTGCAACTCGCTGTTGGCTGGGCTCCCTGCCTCCCTGGCTCCCTGCCTGTGCCATTAAACCCCTACAACTCATCCAGAACGCCGCAGCCCGTCTAGTGTTCAACCTTCCCAAGTTCTCTCACGTCACCCCGCTCCTCCTCTCTCTCCACTGGCTTCCAGTTGAAGCTCGCATCCGCTACAAGACCATGGTGCTTGCCTACGGAGCTGTGAGGGGAACGGCACCTCAGTACCTCCAGGCTCTGATCAGGCCCTACACCCAAATAAGGGCACTGCGTTCATCCACCTCTGGCCTGCTCGCCTCCCTACCACTGAGGAAGTACAGTTCCCGCTCAGCTCAGTCAAAACTGTTCGCTGCTCTGGCTCCCCAATGGTGGAACAAACTCCCTCACGACGCCAGGACAGCGGAGTCAATCACCACCTTCCGGAGACACCTGAAACCCCACCTCTTTAAGGAATACCTAGGATAGGATAAAGTAATCCTTCTCACCCCCCCCCCCTTAAAATATTTAGATGCACTATTGTAAAGTGGTTGTTCCACTGGATGTCATAAGGTGAATGCACCAATTTGTAAGTCGCTCTGGATAAGAGCGTCTGCTAAATGACTTAAATGTAAATGTAAATGTGATTGGGTTAATATTGAATACTCAATGTGTTCCATCGTAATCAGTCACTTTGCTGCTGTCGCAATGTTGCTGATGGAGGCAAAAAGTTGGTTTGGAGAGGTAAGTCAACCAGGATGTGGGTCATTCGAGGTGACGCATGGGAGGGGGGAGGGGAATGGGACTGGATGGCCACGGAGAGGTTTGGCTCGGTCATCATCAAATCACTGCATTTTGATGTAGCCAGTGGATTTTTATAGTCAAATCTTCATCAGGAAGTTCGAAGAGTAGCCTAAAGAAATCAAACCGAAACGACGCAAACGAAACAATTGCCTTCAGCATACACCTCTTCTGGAATTGTGGCATGAAAAGACAGGCCTATCTGGTCTAACGAATTCCCAGGTCGATGATGATTGATCACAAATGTTAATCTCTTGTTGACTGTTTTCCTTGTAGAATGATTAATGAAGCAAAAATAAACCAAATAACTCCCCTTATTTAAGCTCTCATTGACCTCGCTCTGAGGTGGTGTAGGCCTAGTAGTTATATAATAATACTAATTATGATGCTTAAAATATAGTACAAATATAATAATACAACAGTAATTATTTGTATTATTACCATTGTATTTATTATATATCTGCCCATTATTGAATTAACATACCAATGATATGAACGAAAATGACATAATACTTTATTATAATGAAGTTATGCTGTTAAGATCATCCCTGCAGTGTTAATTTGCTAACTTTTTTTTACAATCGTGTTAAAAACATAATAGTGTCGGGGAAATGTGTTTCAGGAAGAGATAAACCATTTTTAGATTCAACATTTGGCTGTGTTAGATATCCTTATCACCACGACCCCTTGTGGGTATTTGAAACATCGTCGTTGAAAAGATAACCAAGACAAGTGGTTTAAACGAAGGAGAGAGGTTGAGGTTCACAGAATTCAATTAACCTTTTAATGTATTCTTGATTGCTGGGCTTAAGAGAGTTTTCTTATGTAGGCCAATGGTTTTTGTATTCCCTTACCGAAAGACTGAAACCAGGTACCAAAACCAATGCAATGATGAGACAGACAACGCCATCAATCGTTATATTATATATATATTATCTTCATTGGTTAATAGCCCATGAGCCATATATGGATGGTTCTGTTCATAACTTTAATTCTAGTTGGCAGTAGGTCCTGTGTCATCCATATAAACGTAAGTGTCTTGTTTATTGTACAATGTGCTGTTTCTTGTTCGAAATAATTGAATAGCTTGATTAGGTTGCATCATACAATTACGAATTGACTCATAAAATGTAGTTGAAGAGAACGATGGCAATTGCTTCCAGTGGGGTTAAGGGGACACCGTCAATTCTGCAAAGTTTTCATTCTAAAAACAAAACACACAAAAAAGTATTTTAAACTATAGGCTACAAAGTGCGCATGTTACATCTCTACGATAAACAAACTGTTGTATATGGCTCCACACATCAGTAAGAGTTCATAATTAGCACAGTTGCACATAAGCTCCACACATTGAACTGGTTCACAACCTGTTGCTCAACTAAAGCTGCGTTTACACAGGCAGACCAATTCTGATCCTTTGCCTAATTTTTCGCAAAAACTCTGATCTGATTGGTCAAAATACTATTGGTTGAAAAAGGTCAGAATTGTGCTGCCTGTGTAACGCATCACAAATAATGATTTATTATTTCAAACCATGGATAAGACATGCAGTCATTTGCCAATATGGTTAAAAATAATATGCCCCGCCCCCCAAAAAGGAATGACCATCATGCATAGGCATATAAGACAGTGTTTCATCAAATGCTTTTGTTATCCCTTATTGATCCCTTATGGATATAAAAAAAATACACATGGCCAAAAGTATGTGGACAAAAGCTCATCGAACATCTCATTCCAAAATCATGAGCATTAATATGGAGTTGGTCCCCCCTTTGCCGCTATAACAGCCTCCACTCTTCTGGGAAGGCTTTCAACTAGATGTTGGAACATTTCTGCGGGGACTGTTTTCCATTTAGCCACAAGAGTATTAGTGAGGTTGGACACTGATGTTGGGCAATTAGGCCTGGCTCGCAGTCTGCGTTTCAATTCATCCCAAAGGTGTTCAATGGGGTTGAGGTCAGGGCTCTGTGCTGGCCAGTCAAGTTCTTCCACACTGATCTTGACAAATCATTTCTGTATGGACCTCGCTTTGTGCACAGGGGCATTGTCATGCTGAAACAGGAAAGGGCCTTCCCCAAACTGTTGCCACAAGTTGAAAGCACAGCATCGTCTAGAATGTCATTGTAGGCTGTAGCGTTAAGATTTCCCTTCACTGGAACTAAGGTGCATAGCCCGAACCATGAAAAACAGCCCCGGACTATTATTCCCCCTCCACCAAACTTTACAGTTGGCACTATGCATTTGGGCCGGTAGTGTTCTCCTGGCATCTGCCAAACCCAGATTCGTCAATTGGACTGCCAGATAGTGAAGTGTGATTCATCACTCCGGAGAACAGGTTTCCACTGCCCCAGAGTCCAATGATGGCAAACTTTACACCACTCCAGCCGACGCTTGGCATTGCGCATGGTGATCTTAGGCTTGTGTGTGGCTGCTCGGCCATGGAAAACCATTTCATGAAACTCCCGACGAACAGTTATCGTGCCGATGTTACTTACAGAGGCAGTTTGGAACTTGGTAGTGAGTGTTGCAACCGAGGACAGACAGTTCTTACGTGCTATGCATTCAGGGGTCCATTCTGTGAGCTTGTATGGCCTACCACTTCACGGCTGAGCCGTTGTTGCTCCTAGACGTTCCACTTCACAATGACAGCACTTACAGCTTGGCAGCTCTAACAGGGCAGACATTTGATGAACTGACTTGTTGGAAAGGTGGCATCCCATGATGGTCCCACGTTGAAAGTCACTGAGCTCCTCAGTACAGGCCATTCTACTGGCAATGTTTGTCTATGGAGATTGCATGGCGGTGTGCTCGATTTTATACACCTGTCAACCATGGGTGTGGCTGAAATAACAGAATCCACTAACTGAAAGGGGTTTACGCATACTTTTGGCCATGTAGTGTATATACAGTACAAATATACATGTAGTGTATATATAAATAGGACACAAAGGTGTTCTGCCTATATCTGCATCAAGAGTATGAAGACATAGTTGCATTATTGTGTATTTTATATATCAACTGAAGTTGAAAAGGTACTATTCTGATTTGGGTCTCAACCATGCACTTCCCACCAAATACACATATGCACGTTTTTAGTACATTCACATAGGTTGATGATCAAATCTGAACAAATAGGCTACAACGATATGCAGAACCATCAGGACCGAGTTTGGGAAAACCTGGTGTAGGCTACTGACAAAGTCAAACGTACACATACACAGGCCTACCAAGGCATAGTTAAAAAGAGGAAAAGATCCATTCACAATTCTCCCATTGAAATGCCCCAGTATAAAGGAGAGTCAAGATTTCATCCTTGAGTTGGTCTTGAGTTTTTAGAGTTGAGCATAAAATGCTGGATGTTCATGCAGTGAGCCAAATATAATCTACCACTAGAGGCCACTGTAGTTCTTCCACAATACAGATAAGGTTTGCCATGTGGAATTGTTGAAATAATATGCTAATGACCACACAATACATGTTGGTAATACAGTAGACCGCCCCCTACAATTAAAACGAAAACAGTGTGTAGGTTTGACTTTCCAAAATGATCAGATGCACTGGGAAGGAATACCCGACTAGCATCACCACACTGGATGGCTCCGACCTTGAATATGTGGACACCTATAAGTACCTAGGTGTCTGGCTAGACTGCAAACTCTCCTTCCAGACCCATATCAAACATCTCCAATCGAAAATCAAATCAAGAATCGGCTTTCTATTCCGCAACAAAGCCTCCTTCACTCACGCTGCCAAGCTTACCCTAGTAAAACTGACTATCCTACCGATCCTCGACTTCGGCGACGTCATCTACAAAATTGCTTCCAACACTCTACTCAGCAAACTGGATGCAGTTTATCACAGTGCCATCCGTTTTGTCACTAAAGCACCTTATATTACCCACCACTGCGACTTGTATGCTCTAGTCGGCTGGCCCTCGCTACATATTCGTCGCCAGACCCACTGGCTTCAGGTCATCTACAAGGCCATGCTAGGCAAAGCTCCGCCTTATCTCAGCTCACTGGTCACGATGGCAACACCCATCCGTAGCACGCGCTCCAGCAGGTGTATCTCATTGATCATCCCTAAAGCCAACACCTCATTCGGCCGCCTTTCGTTCCAGTACTCTGCTGCCTGTGACTGGAACGAATTGCAAAAATCGCTGAAGTTGGAGACTTTTATCTCCCTCACCAACTTCAAACATCAGCTAGCTGAGCAGCTAACCGATCACTGCAGCTGTGCATAATCTATTGGTAAATAGCACACCCATTTTCACCTACCTCATCCCCACAGTTTTTATTTATTTACTTTTCTGCTCTTTTGCACACCAATATCTCTACCTGTACATGATCATTTATCACTTCAGTGTTAATCTGCAATATTGTAATTATTCGCCTACCTCCTCATGCCTTTTGCACACATTGTATATAGACTCCCCTTTTTTTCTCTGTGTTATTGACTTGTTAATTGTTTACTCCATGTGTAACTCTGTGTTGTCTGTTCACACTGCTATGCTTTATCTTGGCCAGGTCGCAGTTGCAAATGAGAACCTGTTCTCAACTAGCCTACCTGGTTAAATAAAGGTGAAATAAAAAAATAAAAAAATAAATACCCTACTATGATGCTTGATGAGATTCATTCGGGAATGATCAAAACCTGAAGACTGAAATAATGTCATGCAGTTTCTATTAAACTAAGTAATCTCATAACCAAATAAAATACAATGTTATATGTTGCATACACATGTTTAGCAGATGTTATTGCGGGTGTAGCAAAATGCTTGTGTTCTAATCTCGGTTGCCCAGAAGTAAAATTCTCCCATGAGAGATTACACTCTGAGAGAAAAAGGTGTTATATAAAACCTAAAAGTCTGTTTCGGCTGCTCCCCCCTTTAAAGAACCCTTTTTGAAACCCCCACTGAAGAGTGCAGTTTATTATCAGTCTTGTAAAAATGTTCTACAGTTGGCTTTACGCAATAGAATACAGTAGTCCTAGAACTGCTTTTTAACAATGTCCATACACAAATAGTTCAGGAAAGTCAAATTGTGATGATGCTTCTGAAGTTTTGCAAACCAACGAACAAAAGCAAACAAACAAGAATCAGTCCCTATGAGTTATGCACAGCCCTTGCTTCCTACGCCTTCTCTTATGTGACTTTATTTGACACCTGACATACTGACGCTGACCTCTGCGCTGCGGTTTATCCGTTGTAGGTAGACATACGGCTGCTGATGAGGATGTTGAAACAATGTGACAGACACCCTGGAGCTTTTTCCCTTTCACGAAGGTTAGAAATATGCCAATGAACTAATGAGTTCATACTGTGTGTGTGTGTGTGTGTGTGTGTGTGTGTGTGTGTGTGTGTGTGTGTGTGTGTGTGTGTGTGTGTGTGTGTGTGTGTGTGTGTGTGTGTGTGTGTGTGTGTGTGTGTGTGTGTGTGTGTGTGTGTGTGTGTGTGTGTGTGTGTGTGTGTGTGTGTGTGTGTGTGTGTGTGTGTGTGAGAGAGTGAGTGAGTGAGTGAGCTTATTGAAACCCTAGAGTCGATGTCCGCGCCCCTGCAGAAATCTAATTAGCATAATAGAAAAATCCCGGTAAAAATCTGTCATTTTAAGATAGAGATAACTTTTTTTTGCATTTGGATGCTTCCCAATGTCGCACTTCTGCATCTGTGGTGAAAGGTGACAGAGCTAGTGCTATGTTTGTCAGATCATGAGACACCCCCCAAAATCACCTGTACAGCCTAAACAGTTTGGCCTACAAACTATGCCCAAAGCCATCACAAAACTAATCAGAAGGTTCCCGGTACCAGTTGAAAAAAATAATGGAGATATTTATGGAGTCTGTTTAGTGGCAAAAAAAATAGGGTTAAATACATGTAAAAAAAATACACTACCGGTCAAAAGTTTTAGAACATCTACTCATTCAAGGGGTTTTCTTTATTTAGACTATTTTCTCCATTGTAGAATAATAGTGAAGACATCATAACTATGAAATAACACATATGGAATCGTGTAGTAACCAATTTTTTTTTAACAAATCAAAATATATTTTAGATTTGAGATTCTTCAATAGGCACCCAGGAAGAAGAGTGATGGAGTACTGCATCAGATGACCTGGCCTCCACAATCCCCCAACCTCAACCAAATTGAGATGGTTTGAGATGAGTCGGACTGCAGAGTGAAGGAAAAGCAGCCAACAAGCGCTCAGCATATGTGGGAACTCCTTCAAGATTGTTGGAAAAGCATTCTAGGTGAAGCTGATTGAGAGAATGCCAAGAGTGTGCAAAGCTGTCATCAAGGCAAAGGGTGGCTATTGGAAGAATCTCAAATATGAAATATATTTAGATTTGTTTTAAACTTTTTTGGTTACTACATGATTCCATATGTGTTATTTCATAGTGTTGATGTCTTCACTATTATTCCAGGGTTTTTCTTTATTTTTTTCTATTCATTGTTAAGTCAATACCACTTTCACAGATGACCACCACATTGGAAAGGAAGAAGTTACGAGTTAAAGACTGGAGTCTATATGGCTTCATTGTTCATTTGACAGCATTTTCATCCTGTAGGCTACACTGCAACTTTCCAACCCTGGCTTTATTATGTAATTTACAGTCTATTATCATAATAAATAAGGCTCCAATATCCTACTTTGTATAGGTACATGCATAGCCTATAGTTGCCATCCACCAGTCCCCTTGCGCCAAACAAATCTCAGTATAACACCGGGCTGTTAAAAGCTCCGCCTCCATGTAGCAAAACATGGACGGTAAAAAGTAGCCATCGCTGATGGCGAATACCATGGACAGCGACCACGGAGTGCGCACGTCCAGGATCTTGTTGCATTGAATTTAGAACGTTTTCGTTGCTGTCCCCACGTGGGTTTACTTGCCAGCCTAATGTAAAGCATTGTGTAGGAGATATATCGAGCCAGCAGCGAAAAGCGAAATAGCGTAGCAGCGAAAAGCGAAATAGTGTAACAGGGTGACGGCAATTCAGCCATCAGGAGCCAACATCTGACTGTAGCCTATGGATGATAGAAAGATATCAGCGAGATTTGATCACTTGACATGGAGACTATTCTTAACTCGAAATGTGCACATTTTCTCCAAGAGCTCATATAATCAGATGGTGGTATAGCCTTCATCATTGCAATTGGGGAACACTAATCAAAATGTGTCATGCATCCTTATTTCACAATCTCCACTACAACAAGGTAAAGTGCGCTCCTTAAGACATCGATATTCTGTTAACTGAATGAATTGAGCAAGTTAACTCCGCATGTTAACCTGATAAAGGGCCAAATAATTTCACATCACTGAGATCTAAATGCAATGACAGATTCCACTGCGTCATGCAACGCGACCATTAGGCTTCATCCGCAATCATGTAGGCTAATAGTTAGGCTATTAATCATAAAGTTGTACATTTTCTGCGTTCCGACAGCGACTGCATTTATGAATACTCTATATGAAGGGCTGCATTATATACTTTCCTAGAGTGTAGTAGGTAAACTTGTAAGATAGTCTAACTGTTATAGTATAATGCCTATATGCTATACGACGTTTGGAGAAAAGCACGTTATATTCACACCGCTGACTTCAGCCGAACACGAACCCCGGTTCACTCCAGCAGGAATCGCCTCTACGAGACAATCTATCCGCAATGGCCAGGCTGCGGAAGAAAACGTGCATAGCTCTGTTCTTATTTACACTCTTCGTTTTCGGAACCATGATGGGTTTGAGAACTCTGAAGCCCAGCGATGGGTTCTCGGACCTGGCCCCGGGGTTGGGCCTCCTGCCGATGATTGGAGGAAGGATGGACCGGCGCTCGGTGTCCCAAGACGCCGTCTCCTCCCCGGGGCAGGTACGCACCAAAGTAGTTTTATCAAACTCTGGACCTGAAGGAACCATATTTTACGACGTCCACATATTTTACAGCGTGTGGTACGGGAACCCGTCGATGGATGGGAAATACATGCACTGGGACCATGTCCTCGTGCCACATTGGGACCCCAAAATTGCCGTCAGTTACCCTAAAGGGAGGCATATGCCACCGGAGGACATCGGCTCCAGTTTCTACCCTGAGCTCGGTCCGTACAGCTCGAGAGATCCGGATCTATTGGAGTCACACATGGAGCAGATTGGAGCGGCTGCTGCAGGTAGAGTGCAAAGGTGCAGTGGTTATTCTATACTGAAACATACAAACAAGTTTTAACATTCGCATTAGTCTTGCTGCTGCAGTGCCTGTCCAGTTAACTTTAAAGTTGCTACATTTGGTTCTACTTTGAGCACAGCTACAATAGGATCTACAGTTGAAGTCGGAAGTTTACAGACACCTTAGCCAAATACATTTAAACTCAGTTTTTCACAATTCCTGACATTTAATCCTAGTAAAAATTCCCTGTTTTAGGTAATTTAGGATCACCACTTTTAAGAATGTGAAATGTCAGAATAATAGTAGAGAGAATGATCAATTTCAGCTTTTATTTCTTCCATCACATTCCAAGTGGGTCAGAAGTTTACATACACTCAGTTAGTATTTGGTAGCATTGCCTTTAAATGGTTTAACTTGGGTCAAACATTTCGAGTAGCCTTCCACAAGCTTCCCACAGTAAGTTGGGTGAATCTTGGCCCATTCCTCCTGACAGAACTGAGTCAGGTTTGTAGACCTCCTTGCTCACACACGCTTTTTCAGTTTTGCCCACTAATTTTCTATGGGATTGAGGTCAGGGCTTTGTGATGGCCACTCCAATACCTTGACTTTGTTGTCCTTAAGTCATTTTGCCACAACTTTGGAAGTGTGTTTGGGGTCATTGTCCATTTGGAAGACCCATTTGCGACCAAGCTATAACTTCCTGACTGATGTCTTGAGATGTTGCTTCAATATATCCACATAATTTTCATGCCTCATGATGCCCTCTATTTTGTGAAGTGCACCAGTCCCTCCTGCAGCAAAGCACCCCCACAACATGATGCTGCCATCCCCGTGCTTCACGGTTGGGATGGGGTTCTTCGGCTTGCAAGCCTCCCCCTTTTTCCTCCAAACATAATGATGGTCATTATGGTCAAACAGTTCTATTTTTGTTTCATGTGACCAGAGGATATTTCTCCAAAAAATGCAATCTTTGTACCCATGTGCAGTTGCAAACTGTAGTCTGGCTTTTTTAATGGCGGTTTGGAGCAGTGGCTTCTTCCTTGCTGAGCGGTCTTTCAGGTTATGTCGATATAGGACTTGTTTTACTGTGGATATAGATACGTTTGTACCTGTTTCCTCCATCATCGTCACAAGGTCCTTTGCAGTTGTTGTGGGATTGATTTGCACTTTTCACACATAAGTACTTCATCTCTAGGAGACAGAACGTGTCTCCTTCCTGAGCGGAATGACGGCTGCGTGGTCCCATTGTGTTTATACTTGCATACTATTGTTTGTACAGATGAACATGGTACCTTCAGGCATTTGGAAATTGCCCCCAAAGATAAAAAGACTTGTGGAGGTCTACAATTTATTTTCTGAGGTCTTTGCTGATTTCTTTGGATTTTCCCATGATGTTGACAAAGAGTCACTGAGTTTGAAGGTAGGCCTTGAAATACATCCACAGGTACACTTCCAATTGACTCAAATTATGTCAATTAGCCTATAAGAAGCTTCTAAAGCCATGACATCATTTTCTGGAACATTCCAAGCTGTTTCAAGGCACAGTCAACTTAGTGTATGTAAACTTCTGACCCACTGTAATTGTGATGCAGTGAATTATAAGTGACATAATCTGTCTGTAAACAATTGTTGGAAAAATTACTTGTGTCATGCATAAAATAGATGTCCTAACCGACTTACCAAAACTATAATTTGTTCACAAGAAATTTGTGGAATGGTTCAAAAACAAGTTTTAATGACTCCAACCGAAGTGTATGTAAAACTTCCGACTTCAACTGTATATGTGCCAACATCACTCAAGAGTTCCACTGACTTGAATGACTCACTTTGATGCACATAGTTCATATATCCTGCCAGATGTATACTGTTATGGCTAATTTGGAATACATTGCTTGCGTTGCACATTGCTCGTGCTGTCTGTCTTCCTTATTCCAACAGACAACCATTCTCCTGTATCTTTAGACAGCATAAGTGATGCCTCATATCTGAGTGATGAAATTTGCCTTCCTACATGCAGTGACTCTATAGACATTCTGTTTTAATCGTAATAGTTAGTATCCTTCAGTACACGCGTGAAGTGACAGCTCATAAATGTCTATGTTGCAGCCAGAATAATTCTTGTCCACACCCTGATAGAGGGGAATATCAAAAACTGTTCTGTCAAGCAGCCAGCACAGCAGGCCACTGGCACACACAGTATGCATGCAGATAATTGATCAAGCCATGTCCACAAGCTGTATGGAATATTTGATTACAATATCTTAAAAACCATGGTGTATTAAAAAGTTATGGCCACACAATTTTTTTTTTCACTTATCCTGCGCTTTGCCGGTTTATTCCAGCACTCATGTAGTGGACAGCTCCGCACGCTCACCTAAGCCCACCAGCAGCCTTTTCTCACAGTCGTTTCGGGAACTGTGTTTATCTTGACATCCACTTCCAAGCAACCTTGAACGTGAACAATTGAACACTTGAATAATATGTGTTTACTGCTTTTCTGTATTTCACTGAAATCGAACATACAAACAGTTGAAAGTCAGAAGTAGGCCACGCGAGTAGGATGTCCCCTTTTTACTCTAGAAAGTTATTGAAAATCCTTGGTCAGTAGAAGGAGCCCTTAAGTATTATCAGTAAGTGGCCATGACAGTCCACTGCAAAGGTCAGCACTGAAAACCATAATCGGAAGTGGCATGTACATTGTCTGAAATAAATAGCCTATGTTTTAAATGAAAAAAATGTAAGTTACTTTTATTGACCAAAATGGGAGTGATGATGCCTTGGAGTTGGGTGTGAAAACAAGTTTTCATAAACGACTGATGGGACAGCCAATCGAGCCATGCTAATGTTGTCTGCCTTCGGCTGAACTGGTTATTGTACACCATCCGGGTAATGATTTTCCTTTCCCTTTTCTTTCCATTCCCTTCCCCCTAAACCGAACACTGTGACAGATGGAACACAGAAAGTGCAACTGAATGTGCTTAGCTAAAAAGAGTCCATTTAATTAAAGCCACTGGCACAAAGACCCATCAAAAATTCCAAAAAGCATCCTGCTGGCAGCGGTGACTGATACCACTACGCGAGGAGCCCATAATAAAATGAATCGTGCGGACATAACTTTTTAATACATGACTTTTTAGATATTGTAATCAAATATTCCACACAGCTAGTGACCAAAGTGGACATGACTTGATCAATTAGCTGCATGCATACGGCAGCAATCACATCAATAAGTCCTTCAAGCCAATCCGGAACCCTGAGGGGATGTAGGTAACGATCACATATATCAATGTCAACATCACACTGACCAATATGACTTAAAATGGTGTAACAGGGACGTCATGGGGTTCAGGATTGGGTATCAGAGATGTGTGGTCATTGAAATAGAATGACTAGAATGGACATTGAAGTCAATGTTCTGTGATAGGTGGACCAGCAGCCATATTGAGTGTATTGTAAAATTGCCATGCTATGAGGGGCTTTCTCGTCATTTTATTTCCCCATTCTAGTAATTATATGTTTGTGTGGGGTATAGCCAACCTGAAATGTCCTGTGTGGAGACTGAGAGAGACTTGTCCTGTGTGGTCTAGGGGTGCTGGTGCTGTCCTGGTATCCTCCGGGCCTGGCCGATGACAACGGGGAGCCCACAGAGGACCTGGTGCCGGCCGTCCTAGACGCTGCTCACAGACACAACCTCAAGGTAAAGGAACAGACCGACAGAGAGACAGACAGACATTTTGCTTTGGAATCAGTGTTTGGGATTCATGAGTTCTGGATAAGAATGTGTGCTTTGGTAAGGAATCTTCCAAAGAACAAATTTACACAACCAAATGGTAAACAGATCTTAATACTGTACAATAGTATTGTAATACACAATAGTATACCATTACTTCAAAAAAGTTGATAGCCAAGTGTGACATGACTTTGAGTAGGCAACGGGGAGGGAGGATGAGGACATCTCTAACTAAGAGCAGAGGGGACATAATAAAGCTGCCGGTGGGAACTGTTGTTTATGGGATGAGCAGGGAAACACATCAGGGACTACTACATGACCTATTGCCAATTAGGTTGGAAAATGCCATCCCAGAGATAACGACTGCATCAACGTGGAGTCATCGAGTCCCCTCTGCCTGCTGTCACGGACTGCATTGAAGCTCATGAAACTTTTAGAGGGCCCCTTCTTCGTAATTCAATACGTGTAACATCAGATGGTAGATGCACATCAGATGCAGCAGAGACGTAGTGGGTATTCAAGATGTTTAAAGGAAAAAAGATACTCCAAGTGAGCTGTACTGGCTTGATCCGGCAGACTCTTCGATGACATAACCGATATATAAAAACAGCCACACAGCCGTTTGAGTGGTGTGTATCCATTCACCCTGAGCGGTTGGAAGTCTGTGAGAATGTGTCTAAGACCCTTTAAGGCAGTTTAAGTGGTGCATTTCGGTATATAGCGCTTTGGGTGTTATATCCACCTGAAACAGCATTTTCCAGCAATCTAGAGCAATAATCATTATGCCTAATTCTATGTAAAAACAATGTATATTTTTCTGCATGCGTTATCTAAGCATACCTCTTTTTGTGTGTGCCCCTCTGCAAAATACCGCTGACAGATATTTTTTAAAATAAATAGTTATGATAAAGCATGGGCTTAAAAATTAAGTTGAGTTAATTCGTTTAACATCTAAAAAATAAAAAACAGGACAAATCTGAGGGGGCATGTGCTCTTGTTGTCATGCAGGTGAAAGAGGACCCAAAAGCGACTTAACAGAAACAGAGTTTATTCAAGTCCAAACAGGGAATAACAGAAATCCTCTAGTCTGTAGAGGGGAATAACAGGAGAAGCGGCCACAGACTGCAGGTCGCTTCGGGTAGGCGCAGGCCGTAGTTGACAGAGACACCTGCTCACACGCAGCATCTGATGAAGGCAAAAACACGACAGGACAGGGCGATACACAATCACAGCACGGTGAATTCTAAACAAGGAACCGACAGGACAGGAACGGAACACAAAGGAATAAATAGGGACTCCAATCAGGGGAAAGGATCGGGAACAGGTGTGGGAAGACTAAATGATGATTAGGGGAATAGGAACAGCTGGGAGCAGGAACGGAACGATAGAGAGAAGAGAGAGCGAGAGAGTGAGAGAGGGAGGGGGAGAGAGAGGGATAGAAAGAGGGAAAGAACCTAATAAGACCAGCAGAGGGAAACGAATAGAATGGGGAGCACAGGGACAAGACATGATAATAAATGACAAACATGACAGTACCCCCCACTCACCGAGCGCCTCCTGGCGCACTCGAGGAGGAATCCTGGCGGCAACGGAGGAAATCATCGATGAGTGAACGGTCCAGCACGTCCCGAGACGGAACCCAACTCCTCTCCTCAGGACCGTAACCCTCCCAATCCACTAAGTATTGGTGACCCCGTCCCCGAGAACGCATGTCCATGATCTTATGTACCTTGTAAATAGGTGCGCTCTCGACAAGGACGGGAGGGGGGAGGGAAGACGAACGGGGGTGCGAAGAAAGGGCTTAACACAGGAGACATGGAAGACAGGATGGACGCGACGAAGATGTCGCGGAAGAAGCAGTCGCACAGCGACAGGATTGACGACCTGGGAGACACGGAACGGACCAATGAACCGCGGAGTCAACTTACGAGAAGCTGTCGTAAGAGGAAGGTTGCGAGTGGAAAGCCACACTCTCTGGCCGCAACAATACCTTGGACTCTTAATCCTGCGTTTATTGGCGGCTCTCACCGTCTGTGCCCTGTAACGGCAAAGTGCAGACCTCACCCTCCTCCAGGTGCGCTCACAACGTTGGACAAACGCTGAGCGGAGGGAACGCTGGACTCGGCAAGCTGGGATGAGAACAGAGGAGGCTGGTAACCCAGACTACTCTGAAACGGAGATAACCCGGTAGCAGACGAAGGAAGCGAATTGTGAGCGTATTCTGCCCAGGGGAGCTGTTCTGCCCAAGACGCAGGGTTTCTGAAAGAAAGGCTGCGTAGTATGCGACCAATCGTCTGATTGGCCCTCTCTGCTTGACCGTTAGACTGGGGATGAAACCCGGAAGAGAGACTGACGGACGCACCAATCAAACGACAGAACTCCCTCCAAAACTGTGACGTGAATTGCGGGCCTCTGTCTGAAACGGCGTCTAACGGGAGGCCATGAATTCTGAATACATTCTCAATAATGATTTGTGCCGTCTCCTTAGCGGAAGGAAGTTTAGCGAGGGGAATGAAATGTGCCGCCTTAGAGAACCTATCGACAACCGTAAGAATCACAGTCTTCCCCGCAGACAAAGGCAGACCGGTAATGAAGTCTAAGGCGATGTGAGACCATGGTCGAGAAGGAATGGGGAGCGGTCTGAGACGACCGGCAGGAGGAGAGTTACCCGACTTAGTCTGCGCGCAGTCCGAACAAGCAGCCACGAAACGGCGCGTGTCACGCTCCTGAGTCGGCCACCAAAAGCGCTGGCGAATAGACGCAAGAGTGCCTCGAACACCGGGATGACCAGCTAACTTGGCAGAGTGAGCCCACTGAAGAACAGCCAGACGAGTGGAAACAGGAACGAAAAGGAGGTTACTAGGACAAGCGCGCGGCGACGCAGTGTGCGTGAGTGCTTGCTTAACCTGTCTTTCAATTCCCCAGACTGTTAACCCGACAACACGCCCATAAGGAAGAATCCCCTCGGGATCAGTAGAAGCCACAGAAGAACTAAACAGACGGGATAAGGCATCAGGCTTGGTGTTCTTGCTACCCGGACGGTAAGAAATCACAAACTCGAAACGAGCGAAAAACAACGCCCAACGAGCTTGACGGGCATTAAGTCGTTTGGCAGAACGGATGTACTCAAGGTTCTTATGGTCTGTCCAAACGACAAAAGGAACGGTCGCCCCTCCAACCACTGTCGCCATTCGCCTAGGGCTAAGCGGATGGCGAGCAGTTCACGGTTACCCACATCATAGTTGCGCTCAGATGGCGACAGGCGATGAGAAAAATAAGCGCAAGGATGAACCTTATCGTCAGACTGGAAGCGCTGGGATAGAATGGCTCCCACGCCTACCTCTGAAGCGTCCAACCTCGACAATGAATTGTCTAGTGACGTCAGGAGTAACGAGGATAGGAGCGGACGTAAAACGTTCTTTTAGAAGATCAAAAGCTCCCTGGGCGGAACCGGACCACTTAAAACACGTCTTGACAGAAGTAAGAGCTGTGAGAGGGGCAGCAACTTGACCGAAATTACGAATGAAACGCCGATAGAAATTAGCGAAACCTAAAAAGCGCTGCAACTCGACACGTGACCTTGGAACGGGCCAATCACTGACAGCTTGGACCTTAGCGGAATCCATCTGAATGCCTTCAGCGGAAATAACGGAACCGAGAAAAGTAACGGAGGAGACATGAAAAGAGCACTTCTCAGCCTTTACGTAGAGACAATTCTCTAAAAGGCGCTGTAGAACACGTCGAACGTGCTGAACATGAATCTCGAGTGACGGAGAAAAAATCAGGATATCGTCAAGATAGACAAAAACAAAGATGTTCAGCATGTCTCTCAGAACATCATTAACTAATGCCTGAAACACAGCTGGCGCATTGGCGAGACCGAACGGCAGAACCCGGTACTCAAAATGCCCTAACGGAGTGTTAAACGCCGTTTTCCACTCGTCCCCCTCTCTGATGCGCACGAGATGGTAAGCGTTACGAAGGTCCAACTTAGTAAAGCACCTGGCTCCCTGCAGAATCTCGAAGGCTGATGACATAAGGGGAAGCGGATAACGATTCTTAACCGTTATGTCATTCAGCCCTCGATAATCCACGCAGGGGCGCAGAGTACCGTCCTTCTTCTTAACAAAAAGAACCCCGCCCCGGCCGGAGAGGAAGAAGGCACTATGGTACCGGCGTCAAGAGACACAGACAAATAATCCTCGAGAGCCTTACGTTCGGGAGCCGACAGAGAGTATAGTCTACCTCGAGGAGGAGTGGTCCCCGGAAGGAGATCAATACTACAATCATACGACCGGTGAGGAGGAAGGGAGTTGGCTCGGGACCGACTGAAGACCGTGCGCAGATCATGATATTCCTCCGGCACTCCTGTCAAATCGCCAGGTTCCTCCTGAGAAGTAGGGACAGAAGAAACGGGAGGGATGGCAGACATTAAACACTTCACATGACAAGAAACGTTCCAGGATAGGATAGAATTACTAGACCAATTAATAGAAGGATTATGACATACTAGCCAGGGATGACCCAAAACAACAGGTGTAAACGGTGAACGGAAAATCAAAAAAGAAATAGTCTCACTGTGGTTACCAGATACTGTGAGGGTTAAAGGTAGTGTCTCAAATCTGATACTGGGAAGATGACTACCATCTAAGGCGAACATGGGCGTAGGCTTCTCTAACTCTCTGAAAGGAATGTCATGTTTCCGAACCCATGCTTCGTCCATGAAACAACCCTCAGCCCCAGAGTCTATCAAGGCACTACATGTAGCACCCGAACCGGTCCAGCGTAGATGGACCGACAAAGTAGTACAGGATTTTGATGGAGAGACTTGAGTAGTTGCGCTCACCTGTAGCCCTCCGCTTACAGATGAGCTCTGGCTTTTACTGGACATGAATTAACAAAATGTCCAGCAACTCCGCAATAGAGGCACAGGCGGTTGGTGATCCTCCGTTCCCTCTCCTTAGTCGAGATGCGAATCCCTCCCAGCTGCATGGGCTCAGTCTCAAAGCCAGAGGAGGGAGATGGTTGCGATGCGGAGCAGGGAAACACCGTTGATGCGAGCTCTCTTCCACGAGCCCGGTGACGAAGATCTACCCGTCGTTCTATGCGGATGGCGAGAGCAATCAAAGAGTCCACATCTGAAGGAACCTCCCGGGAGAGAATCTCATCCTTAACCACTGCGTGGAGTCCCTCCAGAAAACGAGCGAGCAGCGCCGGCTCGTTCCACTCACTAGAGGCAGCAAGAGTGCGAAACTCAATAGAATAATCCGTTATGGACCGTTCACCTTGGCATAAGGAAGCCAGGGCCCTAGAAGCCTCCCCACCAAAAACTGAACGGTCAAAAACCCGAATCATCTCCTCTTTAAAGTTCTGGAACTTGTTAGAGCAATCAGCCCTTGCCTCCCAGATAGCTGTGCCCCATTCTCGAGCCCGGCCAGTAAGGAGTGAAATGACGTAAGCAACCCGAGCTCTCTCTCTAGAGTATGTGTTGGGTTGGAGAGAGAACACAATCTCACACTGCGTGAGAAAGGAGCGGCACTCAGTGGGCTGCCCGGAGTAGCAAGGTGGGTTATTAACCCTAGGTTCTGGAGGCTCGGCAGGCCAGGAAGTAACAGGTGGCACGAGACGTAGACTCTGGAACTGTCCAGAGAGGTCGGAAACCTGAGCGGCCAGGTTCTCCACGGCATGGCGAGCAGCAGACAATTCCTGCTCGTGTCTGCCGAGCATGGCTCCTTGGATCTCGACGGCAGTGTAACGAGCGTCTGAAGTCGCTGGGTCCATTCCTTGGTCGGTTCCTTCTGTCATGCAGGTGAAAGAGGACCCAAAAGCGACTTAACAGAAACAGAGTTTATTCAAGTCCAAACAGGGAATAACAGAAATCCTCTAGTCTGTAGAGGGGAATAACAGGAGAAGCGGCCACAGACTGCAGGTCGCTTCGGGTAGGCGCAGGCCGTAGTTGACAGAGACACCTGCTCACACGCAGCATCTGATGAAGGCAAAAACACGACAGGACAGGGCGATACACAATCACAGCACGGTGAATTCTAAACAAGGAACCGACAGGACAGGAACGGAACACAAAGGAATAAATAGGGACTCCAATCAGGGGAAAGGATCGGGAACAGGTGTGGGAAGACTAAATGATGATTAGGGGAATAGGAACAGCTGGGAGCAGGAACGGAACGATAGAGAGAAGAGA
This sequence comes from Oncorhynchus gorbuscha, assembly GCF_021184085.1. Lineage (NCBI taxonomy): Eukaryota > Metazoa > Chordata > Actinopteri > Salmoniformes > Salmonidae > Oncorhynchus > Oncorhynchus gorbuscha. The sequence goes on from NC_060187.1 coordinate 57,759,663, forward strand.
GAGCGAGAGAGTGAGAGAGGGAGGGGGAGAGAGAGGGATAGAAAGAGGGAAAGAACCTAATAAGACCAGCAGAGGGAAACGAATAGAATGGGGAGCACAGGGACAAGACATGATAATAAATGACAAACATGACACTTGTGGCTCATATGGGCAGGACACCTCTGGTTGTGTATCTGTGTGTCAGTAGACAGCTGTGCGGCAGGAGGACTTGCATTTGTGTGTTTGTTTGTTTTAATACTGGTATGCCAGCAGCATACCACCCTGCATACCACTGCTGGTTTGCTTCTGAAGTTAAGCAGGGTTGGTCCTGGTCAGTTCCTGGATAGGAGACCAAATGCTGCTGGAAGTGGTGTTGCAGGGCCAGTAGGAGACACTCTCTCCTCTGGTCTAAAAAATATCCCAATGCCCAGGGCAGTGACACTGCCCTGTGTAGGGTGCCGTCTTTCGGTTGGGACGTTAAACGGGTGTCCTGACTCTCTGAAGTCATTAAAGATCCCATGGCACTTATTGTAAGAGTAGGGGTGTTAACCCTGTTGTCCTGGCTTAATTCCCAATCTGGCCCTCAAACCATCACCTAATAATCCCCAGTTTACAATTGGCTCATTCATCCCCCTGTAACTATTCCCCAGGTCGTTGCTGCAAATGAGAACATGTTCTCAGTCAACTTACCTGGTAAAATAACAGATATATAAAATAAATAAAGGTCCAATGGGGCTGTTGTTATCTCATTAAAATCACATTACTGTGATTGTTTTCAATTAAAATAGTAAAAAAGAAACAAAAATAGTTTCTTAGCAAAGAGCAATTTCTCAAGTAAGACCGTCGTGAGTCAGGTTAGCTTGGACTGTCTAGGAGTGGTCTGAGTAGGGAGGTGGAAAACCATAAAATACCTGTTATTGGCAGAGGTTTGGAACTCTTTCCTATTGGTCTGCTATTAAACTAGGCAAGCCAGTTAAGAACAAATTCTTATTTAAAATGAGAGCCTACCCCAGCCAGACCCGAACACGGACGATGCTGGGCCAATTGTGCACCACCCTATGGGACTCCCAATCACAGCTGGTTGTGATACAGCTTGGAATCAAACCAGGGTCTGCAGTGATGCACGCTTCTAGCACTGAGATGCAGTGCCTTAGATCACTGCGCCACTCGGGCGCCCTCAGAGCATGCGCAGACCAGCTGGCTGGTGTGTTTACGGACATATTCAATCGATCCCTATCCCAGTCTGCTGTTCCCACATGCTTCAAGAGGGCCACCATTGTTCCTGTTCCCAAGAAAGCTAAGGTAACTGAGCTAAACGACTACCGCCCCGTGGCACTCACCCCCGTCATCATGAAGTGCTCTGAGAGACTAGTCAAGGACCATATCACCTCCACCCTACCTGACACCCTAGACCCACTCCAATTTGCTTACCGCCCAAATAGGTCCACAAACGATGCAATCTCAACCACACAACCACCCTAACCCATCTGGACAAGAGGAATACCTATGTGAGAATGCTGTTCATCGACTACAGCTCAACATTTAAACCTCTAGATCTTAGCCATCCCGGCTCCGGGATCGTGACTACACCCTTAGGCTCATTACCATAACGATTTCTAAAAATCACAAATGAAATTAAATAAATATGCCTGCTCTCAAGCTTAGCCTTTTCTTAACAACACTGCCATCTCAGATTTTCAAAATATGCTTTTGAACCATAGAAAATCAATCATTTGTGTAAGAGTATTGATAGCTAGCATACCATTTAGCATAGCATTTAGCACGCAACATTTTCACAAAAACCAGAAAAGCAATCAAATAAAATAATTTACCTTTGAACAACTTCGAATGTTTTCAATGAGGAGACTCTCAGTTACATAGCAGATGTCCAGCTTTTCCTGAAAGATTCTTTGTGTAGGACAAATCGCTCCGTTTTGTACATCACATTTGGCTACCGAAACAAACAGAAAATTCAGTCACAAAAACATCACATTTCTTTCCGAATTAACTCCATAATATCGACCGAAACATGGCAAACGTTGTTTGAATCAATCCTCAAGGTGTTTTGTCACATATCCCTTCATTGATATGCCGTTCGTGGAAGCATGCTTTTTCTCAGAATCCCATGGAAAAATACCAGCAGCTGAGTTTTGCGCACCAATTTCCACGCAGGACACCATGCGGACACTTGGCAAATGTAGTCTCTTATGGTCAATCTTCCAATGATATGCCTGTAAATACGTCACAATGCTGCAGACCCCTTGGGGAAACGATAGAAAGGGCAGGCTCATTCCTGTCGCATTCACAGCCATATAAGGATATAATGAAAAACAGAGCCTCAGAAATCCTGTTCATTTCCTGGTTGCAGTTTCATCTTGGTTTTGCCTGAAGCTTCTGTTCTAGGGCACTCACAGTGAATATCTTTGCAGTTCTGGAAACGTCAGAGTGTTTTCTTTCCAAAGCTATCAATTCCATGCATAGTCGAGCATCTTTTTGTGACAAAATATTGCGCTTAAAATGGGCACGTCTTTTTATCCAAAAATGAAATACTGCCCCTAGAGTATCAAGAGGGTTAACACCATAGTACCCTCCAAACTCGTCACCAAGCTCGAGACCCTGGGTCTCGACCCCGCCCTGTGCAACTGGGTACTGGACTTCCTGACGGGCCGCCCCCAGGTGGTGAGGGTAGGTAACAACATCTCAACCCCGTTGATCCTCAACACTGGGGCACCAGAAGGGTGCGTTCTGAGCCCTCTCCTGTACTCCCTGTTCACCCACGACTGCGTGGCCACGCACGCCTCCAACTCAATCATCAAGTTTGCGGACGACACAACAGTGGTAGGCTTGATTACCAACAATGACGAGACGGCCTACAGGGAGGAGGTGAGGGCCCTCGGAGTGTGGTGTCAGGAAAATAACCTCACACTCAACGTCAACAAAACTAAGGAGATGATTGTGGACTTCAGGAAACAGCAGAGGGAACACCCCCGTATCCACATCGATGGAACAGTAGTGGCGAGGGTAGTAAGTTTTAAGTTCTCGGCGTACACATCACAGACATACTGAATTGGTCCACCCACACAGACAGCATTGTGAAGAAGGCGCAGCAGCGCCTCTTCAACCGCAGGAGGCTGAAGAAATTTGGCTTGTCACCAAAAGCACTCACAAACTTCTACAGATGCACAATCGAGAGCATCCTGTCGGGCTGTATCGCCGCCTGGTACGGCAACTGCTCCGCTCACAACGGTAAGGCTCTCCTGAGGGTAGTGAGGTCTGCACAACGCATCACCGGGGGCAAACTACCTGCCCTCCAGGACACCTACACCACCCGATGTCACAGGAAGGCCATAAAGATCATCAAGGACAACAACCACCCGAGCCACTGCCTGTTCATCCCGCTATCATCCAGAAGGCGAGGTCAGTACAGGTGCATCAAAGCTGGGACCGAGAGACTGAAAAACAGCTTCTATCTCAAGGCCATCAGACTGTTAAACAGCCACCACTAACATTGAGTGGCTGCTGCCAACACACTGACTCAACTCCAGCCTCTTTAATAATTGGAATTGATGGGAATTGATGTAAAATATATCACTAGCCACTTTAAACAATTCTACTTATATACTGTACTCTATATCATCTACTGCATCTTTATGTAATACATGTATCACTAGCCACTTTAACTATGCCACTTTGTTTACATACTCATCTCATATGTATATACTGTACTCGATACCATCTACTGCATCTTGCCTATGCCGCTCTGTACCATCACTCATTCATATATCTGTATGTACATATTCTTTATCCCTTTACACTTGTGTGTATAAGGTAGTAGTTTTGGAATTGTTAGCTAGATTACTCGTTGGTTATTATTGCATTGTCGGAACTAGAAGCACAAGCATTTCTCTACACTCGCATTAACATCTGCTAACCATGTGTATGTGACAAATGAAATTGGATTTGATTTGGTGATGTCACCAGGCATGCTAAAACTCCATCCTTCCACAACAGGCTGACATTTCAGGCGGTCTTTTCAAACAGGTCTTATACTAAAATGTAATTATTATGATTTTCACAATTTCACAATATTATTCCAACCAGAAAGTATTGAAATATATATAAAACAGGAAATCACGTTTTTGACTGCACTGGGCCTTTAAAGACTGCTTTTAGGGGCATTGCGAGCCTCGTGCCTGTGTGAATGAATGTGGACCGAGTGCAGTGTGACAAGAGAGACAGGCTTAAGCTAGAGCCCTTTTCTCCAGCTGTGTTGCATCAATAATACACACACTGTGTTTGCTCAACACACGGCCGCATTTAAAGACAATTGAGAGTGGATTCGTTTTGTGTTTGCATGAGAATCTCTGCTACATAGAAAATCATGCAAATAATGCAGGCCCATTTTCTAAATTCATATTTATAAGAGCACAAGTATAGAAAATAAATGTCTGTTGTACATGTAATGTTGTGAATGTTCCGTAATCCAGTCTGTGTATTTGTACAGAAATAGTCCAGTTCCATGTTTTACACGGGACCGATAGATGTGCTCGGAAGCCTCGTGAATAACCCTGTAATGCCGGCGTACTCTAAGTAAAGTTAAACTAAACTATATCAAACTCCCCGACCCCAGTCCTTATAAGCAAGTAATCAAACAAAAAGCGGGACGTTACAGTACAGAGGTCCTAGCTAATTCTGGAGGATTCAGAATTGCCTATATTTTTTCCACCAAAAAAGTGCAGTTTTACTGATAAGAGAGAGCAGTAAAAAAAATAAAGCCAAAGTAGGGAAAGATAACTTTAACAAACAACAACTAAGTTGCTGCCACTTTTTTGTAAAAAGCTAAGGGACGGGGCCTATATACACTATAAACACTGTATGTGGACACCCCTTCAAATGACTGGATTTGACGATTTCAGCCACACCCTTGGCTGACAGCTGGATAACATCGAACACACAGCCATGCAATCTCCATAGACAAACATTGGCAGTAGAATGGCCTGTACTGAGGAGCTCAGTGACTTTCAATGTGGCATCATCATAGGATGCCACCTTTCCAATAAGTCAGTTCGTCAAATGTCTGCCCTCCTAGAGCTGCCCCAGTCAACTGTAAGTGCTGTTATTGTGAAGTGGAAACGTCTAGGAGCAACAACGGCTTAGCTGTGAAGTGGTAGGCAACACAAGCTCACAGAATGGGACCACCGACTACTGAAGCATGTAAAAATCATCTGTCCTCGGTTGCAACACTCACTACCGAGTTCCAAACTGCCCCAGAAAGCTACACAATCCAGTCTTACATTCTGGCACAGAGACTCATTCGGGACTTCTCCTTAGATGGGGAGCTGGTTTTGTGGCTGCTGGACTTCCTGAGTCAATGCTCACAGCGAGTCAAAATAGGTCCCCATGTGTTGGATATACGCAATACCAACACATGCTCTCCTCAGGGATGTGTTTTGTCCCCGCTTCTGTACATTTTATACACTAATAGTTGTACTAGTTCCCCTCCTGACAGACACCTAGTTAAGTTCGCTGATGACACTGCCTTGATCAGCCTGTTGCATGATGACGAGGAACACCATGGCCCGGTCCTAGATGACTTTGTAGAGTGGTGTGAGGAACACCATGGCCCGGTCCTAGATGACTTTGTAGAGTGGTGTGAGGAATCACACTTGGTCCTCAATACCAACAAGACCAAAGAGATGTGCATAGACTTCAGGAAGCGTACAACACCTACCTCTGCAACATCTATCAGAGGCCAGAGTATAGAAATTGTAGAGGAATATAAATATCTGGGTGTCCTTTCGGACAATAAGCTTCAGTGGAGTAAATGTACAGACCTGATCTACAAAAAGAGCCAACAGAGACTGTACTTTCTCAAAAAGTTGGCTTCTTTTAATATAGACTGTACTATACTGACTCTGTTTTACAAATCTTTCATTGAGAGTATTTTAACATTTTGTATTGTTTGTTGGTTTGGCAACGCCACTGTCAGCCAGAGAAACATGCTGAGAAGGATTATTACCACAGCAAACAAGGTACTTGGAGTCAAACAGACAGGCCTGGATGAGATCTTTAAGGTCAGGGCCCTCCGTAAGGCTTACAAAATCATTTTTAGACCCAAGTCACCCCCTGTACCTGGACTTTGAATTACTCCCCTGTACCTGGACTTTGAATTACTCCCCTCTGGGCGCAGGTATAGGGCACCCCTCAGCAGGAAAAACAGAACGAGACAATCATTTGTGCCAGGTGTCATGTCCCTCCTAAATAGCTCGGGCGACTGTTCCCATTGACTCCGTAAGGCCAGCAGGTCTTTTCTTCTTTTTATTTAATGTTTTATTTCTTATTTCTTACTATTACTATTTTCTTTGGTAGGTAACTGTTATGAAAGTTGTATTGACAATTTTGTTTTGTATTTAAAAACGGCACTTTAAATGTGTACATGAGACTGCAACAGAATTTCCCCATGGGGTCAATAAAGTCAGTAAGTAAGTACGTAAGTAAGTAAGTAAGTAAGGACATCTATTGTTGGAGTGCCTTTAGTGAAAAAATCTTCACAAACTGCTGACCGTAGAAAAATGTCTTGGGTCTCTAATCATTTTGAGCTGCGACGGACGCAAACAGGTATTTTTCTAATGCAAAAGAGGCCCTCTTGCATTACAATCTTCCTGGAATGTTCTGCAAAGACAAGGCAAATTCAAATGTATAATTGTGCCTCCTCTTTCACACCAATATGTAAGATGGCGGATGAGCAGTAGAATGCATAATCGTTCTTGGTTGAGTCCTAACATAAGATCCATGGGCATAACTTGACCCATTGTTATCAATGCATGACTTATGCAAAAAAAAACATGTTAAGCGTATGGATTTCAAGGTAGGATTCGGACCTTTATTCTCAGCGGCAGCATCCCACCATCTCACTTCATCATAGTGCTCTTTGACTTCCATGTACAGTACATTCTCATTGTGCTCCTTCTGAGGGATCCTTCGGAGAAAAAGTGAGCAATCATTTATTTGAGGTCCCAAATAGCCTCTTCAAAGGAAAGGTGAATGCAGTACATGAAAGATAAATTATGTTATCTTTCATAATATATGCCATTTAGCAGACGCTTTTATCCAAAGCGACTTACAGTCATGTGTGCATACATTCTACATATGGGTGGTCCCGGGGATCGAACCCACTACCCTGGCGTTACAAGCGCCATGCTCTACCAACTGAGCTACATGGACCAAACAGAAGAAAAAAAGTCTTTAGGGGGCACCAGCGTGAAGTGTTTGTCACTGATCGTCTTACATGGTACCTGCTCAGTCAGTCCATCTCTCTGTTTATCAGTCTTGTCATCCCTCTCCTGTCAGATCTGACGGAACTTCTCTTTGCAGTCTGAGCTGAGGTGATCACAATGAGCGGAGGCTACAGAGCCTTTATAACTTGCCACTTAACAGAGGGAGCTATGTGTGTGACGTGGTCGGAATAACAGCAGACAGTCCCGAGACAGACACGCTGAATCTTCACAGTCTGAAAAAGCCTTAGAAACACAGGCCAGAACAGGTCTAGACTAGTCTACCAGGGTTGGGGTCGTTTGTGGTGACGATGGGCATGAGGGGTGTTGTACAAAACAAAGTCATCAGCGATTGGATCGTCTCAAACCAATCAGAGTATCAAACCCACATGTGTTCTGGCTCTGGCCCAACCCATCAGTTTCTGGACCAATCAGACGGCCCCGAGTGTTCACATTCGGTGAAGGATTGAGGAGGTACTCCGATCCAGACTCATTACGGAAAATAAACTAACCTCTATGGTGGGTGTGGCGTAGTGTTTGGTCGGAGCGAGGAGTCTGGGTAGCCAGGCAATACTACTATGGCACTGACTTAGACTCCCAAATCTAGGACCTTACACTAGATGACATTGCAGAAAACAGACTGTTTTGTTTATATAAGAATAGCATCGGAAAAAGCCACTAAATCAAGTATGGACACCCACACAGCTTTTGTATTATGTATGCACGGTTGGAGTTTAAGAGCACATCCTCTTGCGGTTGAAGGCTCCAGAGCTCCACTGAGTTGAAAAATTGTGGTCACACTCTGCTTGCTTGGAGAGTAGCTCAGGCCGAAACTCCCCTTTGGCCCTTGAGGGGCTGTTTGTGGGCTCGGGGGGGAAATCGGGATAGGCGGGGGTAATAGTCCCATGACTCAGTTTTCCTCCCTGAACAATCCGGGCCCCAAGGGGCAGAAAAGTAGGGCATGTTGTACAGCAGCAGCAGCACAGAGAGGCCCATGTGTGGGCAGGCCATGCTGTCAGGCACACTTCCCCATCTCCAGATGCCCAGCACAGCATGCAGCTACCATCTTCCATCTCACAAGACTTGGCTGTGTCCCAAATGGCACCCTATTCCATTGATAGTGCACTAATTACGGGCCCTGGTCAAAAGTAGTGCATTACATAGGGACTAGGGTGCCATTTGGGTTGCATAGTTGGTGTGCCTGCTAGATGTTGATGTTAATGAGAAGTTGACAACTTAGCGTGTAGAACCCTACTGAATTGAACTAATATAACCAAAACGTTATTGGAAGTAGGAAGTGGCAACATCTCATGATACGTTCAGTACTGTTTGGTGTTGACTGTTTTGAAATGCTGTCTTGGTAGTTTAATGGATGGTTGAAATCCCCTCCTAAGGGCCTGTTACAGTGCATTAGGTTGTATTCTACTCGATTCAGCCTATTCTTTGCTCTGGTGATGGTGATAGGGCTGGGCCTGTCTGTGAGAAATGCTCTTGGTTTGCTTGGGTCTCTCATTTATGTCTAAATTGCTGCTGTGTAATGGCCTTATGTGTCTCGGGTGGAACATGAGCGGGCTATTCCAACGGTGTCATCTGCGGCGAGCGTGAGTTGAGATGGTGACAGCTCTTTCTCTTAGGGAGAAATAATTAGACAGTCAGTGAAACGGCAGGCTTAAAAAACGCAAATGGAGTTTTTTTTTTTTTTTTTACAGCCGAGCCAGTCAGCTTTTAATCTAAGTTATTAGAACATGAAAGAGTTCTAACTTTCTCTCTAATGATACCTTGCCTTGAGATGTTAATCAGATTACGGAGAGTTGTTCCTACACTTATCGCCTTCGAAAAGGGATTTCAGACGAGTGGCCTACACAGCCATAGTGAACTACCCTGCCAAGGGGGCTCCGAATTCAAAGATATTTTAATCTGACACTGAAGCACTTAGCTGCCACCATTAGCGACAACAACAATTTTCTCCCCATGTCTACATTTAACTATACAGGACAACAGTTTAAAACCGCCTCGCCTCCCATCCTTAGCCTGCATCACTCCAATCCATTAGCGCACTTCTGTCCCTATGTCATGGTGACACTTTGAGCCCTTGGTGTCACCAAGAGTTACATTACCACGGCAACTGGTAAGCAAGGCCCAGTAGCCACTCACTTTCATTTCAATACTGCCATACCCCCTACTCCAACCTATCTTAATCGAATGCACTATACTTGGCTACAGTTCCTCGCCAGCCTTGCCACTCACTTTCATTTCAATACTGCCATACCCCCTACTCCAACCTATCTTAATCGAATGCACTATACTTGGCTACAGTTCCTCGCCATAATAAGACAAAGACAATTCCCACTCCATGAAAAATACTAAATATGCATAGCCTAACAAAGTGTAAAATGTTTAGAGCTTTATTCTCCATAGTGAATGGTATACTAACTTCATAATGATAAGTCTTTTTATAGCATAAAATACATTTCCCAGTCATGAAAAATGCACATGCTAAACCTATACCATGTTTAGCACTTTAATCTCCACAGCCCACGTTAAACACTAGCTAACCCCATAACGATAACAAAGTATTTAATAGGATAGTGCTACTTTAAAATTAAAATAAATATCACTTTATTGAACCAGGTAAGCTAGTTGAGAACAAGTTCTCATTTACAACTGCGACTTGGCCAAGATAAAGTGAGTCTTGGCAGACAGAACCAGGGCGTGGCGAGGCGGAGGTCAGACAGGAATTGAATCAAGTGTCAGGTGAGAATGATGGATCTACATCAAAAGCAGCAGACGTATGTTATCAAACTGGCGAGGTGTTGCTGCTTCCATTCTGCTTATGGCTCTATCCATCCAGTTTCTTTCATACTGGGCCCCTGCAGAACCCGTTGCGAGAGAAGAAAAGTGGTCCACTTTGATCATATATAATTCAAAGTAGTGCAATTCTCCACTCTTACTCTTAAAAAATTCAAGTTAAATATTTTTGTATTTGATTCGTAGCTGATCCATCGTGTGTTCAGCCACTCGGTTCCTCATGGAGGAATAGTCAGCTGGAATAGAACTATGATTCACTGGGCTTTAGGGGGATGACGAATGAACATGGGATAGATGTGTCAGGTTATTTGTCATGGCATAACACCAGTGCTGAAACAGTCATCGTCTGAGACAATCCTATAACACAGTCTGTAAAGATTGGTCAACATATTAACACTTGTGAGTGTTAATATCGTATGAGGACATTTCTGGGCACCCACTTCGTCCACTTCTGTTGGCCGAGAAATATGACTGTTGCAGTTATAAATGCTTGAGAGTTGGGGTTCAAATATCAGCCACAATTTGTGGTTCAACTTTCGATGAAAAGTAGAGCGGGGGAGAAGGGGTAGTGTTACTTTCATTTAGATGTAATTAGCTGTGACTGTATTTTGGGGGTCGGGGGGGGATATTTTATTAGGATTCGCAGTGACTCACAGAACACAGAACATGGCATAATACAGAACATTAATATACAAGAACAGTTCAAGGATAGAACTACCTACATTTAAAAATGGCACATAGCCTACAAAGGGTATCAATACAGGACTGTTAGTCTGTTAGTCTACATGGGCAGGACTGTTAGTCTACGCAGGCAGGACTGTTAGTCTACGCGGGCAGGACTGTTAGTCTACGCAGGCAGGACTGTTAGTCTACACGGGCAGGACTGTTAGTCTACGCGGGCAGGACTGTTAGTCTACGCGGGCAGGACTGTTAGTCTACGCGGGCAGGACTGTTATCTCGGTCCGGCCTCCCAGGTGGCGCAGTAGTTAAGAGACTCTGGGTTCGCGCCCAGGCCCTGTCGTAACCGGCCGCAACAGGGTCGTCTGTGGGGCGATGCACAATTGGCCTAGTGTCGTCCGGGTTAGGGAGGGTTTGGCCAGTAGGGATATCCTTGTCTCATCGCGCACCAGCGACTCCTGTGGCGGTCCGGGCGCAGTGCACGCTAACCAAGGTTGCCAGGTGCATGGTGTTTCCTTGGTTCGGCTGGCACATTGGTGCGGCTGGCTTCCGGGTTGGATGCGCGCTGTGTGAAGAAGCAGTGCGGCTTGGTTGGGTTGTGTATCGGTGGACGCGTGACTTTCAACCTTCGTCTCTCCCGAGCCCGTACGGGAGTTGTAGCAATGAGACAAGATAGTAGCTACTAAGAATTGGATACCACGAAATTGGGAAGAAAAAGGGGTAAAAATAATTCACAAAAAAAAATATATATCTCGGTCCAATAGGGGAGGGGCGTTGTGCCGGGAGGTGTTGCTTTATTTGTTTTTTGAAATAAGGTTTGCTGTTCATTTGAGCAATAGGAGATGAAGGGAGTGCCATGCAATAATGGATCTATATAATACTGTACACTTTATTGAGTTTGTTCTGGATTTGGGGATTGTGAAAAGACCCCTGGTGGCATGCCTGGTGGGGTTAGTGTATGTGTGTCAGAGCTGTGTGTGACTTGACTATGCAAACAATTTGGAATTTTCAACACATGAATGTTTCTTATAAAAACAGGAAGTGATGCAGTCAGTCTCTCCTCCTCAAGGGAGACTGGCATGCATATTATTTATATTTGCCCTCTGATTACAATGAAGAACAATGAAGATGTGCCGCTCTGTTCTGGACCAGCTGCAGCTTAACTAGGTCTTTCTTTGCAGCACTTGACCACGACTGGACAAGAATCAAGATAAGATCAAACTACAGACTGCAGGAGACTTGCTTTGTGGAGTGTGGTGTCAAAAAATCCGAACATCTCTTTATCACAGACAGACCTCTCCCCATCTTTACAACCATTGAACCTATATGTTTTTGACCAAGACAGTTTGTAATCTTAGGTAACACCAAGTAATTTAGTTTCCTCAAATTGTCCAACAGCAACACCATTCATTACCAGATTCAGCTGAGGTCTAGAGCTTAGGGAATGATTTGTACCAAATACAATGCTCTTAGTTTTAGAGATGTTCAGGACCAGTTTATTACTGGCCACTCATTCCAAAACTGACTGCAACTCCTTGTTAAGGGTTTCAGTGACTTCATTAGCTGTGGTTGCTGACATGTACAGTTGAAGTCAGAAGTTTACATACACTTAGGTTGGAGTCATAAAAACTTGTTTTTCAACCACTCCACAAATTTCTTGTTAACAAACTATAGTTTTGGCAAGTCGGTTAAGACATCTACTTTATGCATGACACAAGTCATTTTTCCAACAATTGTTTACAGATTATGTCACTTATAATTCACTGTATCCAGTGGGTCAGAAGTTCACATACACTAAGTTGACTGTGCCTTTAAACAGCTTGGAAAATTCCCGAAAATGATGTCATTTCGGGACACATTCGGGACACATTTCTAGACACGTTCTGTCTCCTAGAGATGAAGTACTTATGTGTGAAAAGTGCAAATCAATCCCACAACAACAGCAAAGGACCTTGTGAAGATGATGGAGGAAACAGGTAGAAACATATCTATAGCCACAGTAAAACGAGTCCTATATCATCATAACCTGAAAGGCCGCTCAGGAAGGAAGAATCCACTGCTCCAAAACCGCCATAAAAAAGCCAGACTAAAGTTTTCAACTACACATGGGGACAAAGATCGTACTTTTTGGAGAAATGTATTTTTGGAGAAATGAAACAAAAATAGAACTGTTTGGCCATAATGACCATTGTTATGTTTGGAGGAAAAAGGAGGAGGCTTGCAAGCCGAAGAACACCATCCAAACCATGAAGCATAGGGGTGGCAGCATCATGTTGTGTGGGTGCTTTGCTGCAGGAGGGACTGGTGCACTTCACAAAATTGATGGCATCATGAGGGAGGAAAATTATGTGGATATATTGAAGCAACATCTCCAGACATGGTCGCAAATGGGTCTTCCAAATGGACAATGACCCCAAGCATACTTCCAAAGTTGTGGCAAAATGGCTTAAGGACAACAAAGTCAATGTATTGGAGTGGCCATCACAAAGCCCTGACCTCAATCATAAATCATTTGTGGGAAGAACTGAAAAAGCGTGTGTGAAGAAGGAGGCCTACAAACTTGACTCAGTTACACCAGCTCTGTCAGGAGCAAAATTCACTCAACTTATTGTGGGAAGCTTGTGGAAGTCTACCCAAAACATTTGACCCAATTTAAAGGCAGTGCTACCAAATACTAATTGAGTGTATGCAAACTTCTGACCCACTGGGAATACGATGACAGAAATAAAAGCTGAAATAAATAATTCTCTCTGCTATTATTCGGACATTTCACATTCTTAAAATAAAGTGGTGATCCTAACTGACCTAAAACAGGGAATCTTTACTAGGATTAAATGTCAGGAATTGTGAAAAAACTGAGTTTAAATGTATTTGGCTAAGGTGTATGTAAACTTCCGACTTGCTTTTCTTTCATTATTTGTTTCTTTATGCATTAATATGTTGGCTCACTGTCCGTTGTTAGCATTTCCTGCTTAAGTTTGGCCATTTTGCCAATTAAGTAATCATTCAAATAATTGGCAACATCATTGTGATGAATAAGCCATCTGCTTCAATGAAAGATGGAGTTGAATTTGTCTTTCTGACAATCATTTAACTTAAAGTACGGAAAAGTTTTTTTTCTTCCATCGTTCTTTACATCATTGATCTTGGTTTCATTAATACAGTTTCTTCTTCTTTTTGTTAAGTTTAGTCACGTCATTTTTCAGATGTCAGATGTTCTGCCAGACTTTTTCGCCTTTCCTTTTGCCCCCCCTTCTGTCAACCATCCAGTTTCTCATTTCCTCATCAATACCATGGAGCCTTAACAGTTCTAACAGTCAGTTTCTAATTTCCTCATCAATACCATGGAGCCTTAACAGTTCTAACAGTCAGTTTCTTAACAGGTGCATGTTTATCAATAACTGGATGAAGCAATTTCATAAATCAGACAAACAAATATATATTTTTTTACATCATCCACATAAGAGTCACAGCTAAATCTTTTGTATGATCTCTTTATACACTATTTTAGGCCCAGCTTTTTGAACCTTGGTTCTCCTAGATATAGCCACTATATTGTGATCACTGCATCCAATGGGTACGGATACAGCTTTAGAAAAGAGTTCCACAGTATTAGTAAACATTTGATCATCAATACATACTGTATGGATGATCTTGTTCCTTTAGTGTTTGTAAACACCTTGGTAAATTGATTAATAACCTGAATCAGATTAAAAGGCACTGGTTACAGCGAGAAGCTTCCTCTTGAGTGGACTCTGTTTACATCAAATACACTATCAAGCATTTCACACACATTATTTAGATAGTGTAATAGGCTTTAGATGAGGCAGGTGAACCTGAAGCCACACTACTTCAATAACACTTGACATGAGATCTTCTCTCAGCATTACTGGGTATATGGTTCTGAATATACAGTACCAGTCAAAAGTTTGGACACACCTACTCGTTCTTTATTTTTTTCTTTATTTTTTACTATTTTCTACATTGTAGAATAATAGTGAAGACATCAACACTATGAAATAACACATGGAATCATGTAGAAACCAAAAAACTGTTAAACAAATCAAAATATATTTTATATTTGAGATTCTTCAAAGTAGCCACCGTTTGCCTTGATGATGGCTTTGCATACTCTTGGCATTCTCTCAACCAGCTTCATGAGGTAGTCACCTGGAATGATTTACTCCTTCGAGATAATCTGATTTATCTGTCATTGTTATCATGGATTCACATACAGAACTAATGTTCTCTCTCAGAGGCTTACAGATTGTCGTCATCTTGCCATTTCCCGATTAAACTCATCGAGCAGACCCTGGGAGAACTGCAAACTGTTCTCCAGGTTCTGGACCTCTCTGGTCAGATTATTTTATTAGTTGGCTCCACCAGTATTTGGACACAACACTTGAAGTCATTTTGCCGTTGTTGTAACAACTGCTTATTATAATGGCTGCATAATAATGGATGTATTGCTCCTGCTGCGTCCTTAGGCTTTGAATAGCTCTCAATTAGACCCAAGTGGCAGCTGAACACAGCCCAGCCCCTGCCACCTTTTCAGATGTGAATATTCTCTAGAGTTTGAGTCAATACTAACTCATCACCTAGATGGTTGGGCTGGCTGCATAGACACACTTACAAATATGTGACAACAATGCAATGAATGGAAAGCTGTGGACTAAGATGTTTTGTTATTTTCTCTTCAGGTTGCATTTCATCTCCAGCCTTACAGAGGGCGGAGCGACCACAGTGTCCATGACAACATCAAGTATATCATCGACAGGTAGGTCTCGTCTTTGTTTAGAATAACTTCAAATTGAAGTGGACACAAAGTAAAACCTTGTTGAACTTTCCTGTTGAAAACAGTAGTTTTCAGACAACATAGACCCTTTTAAAGGACTGAGACACAGTTCACTTCAAATCAAATTCTATTGGTCGTTTACACACGTTTAGCAGATGTTATTGTGGGTGTAGCGAAATGCTTGTGTTCCTAGCTCCAACAGTGCAGTATGAATGTACTTAAAACATATAGAAATATTAAGACGAGCAATTTCGGAGTCCTGAGTGAGTGAGTGAGTGAGTGAGTGAGTGAGTGAGTGAGTGAGTGAGTGTGTAGGTAGGTAGGTAGGTAGGTAGGTAGGTAGGTAGGTAGGTAGGTAGGTAGGTAGGTAGGTAGGTAGGTAGGCAGGTAGGTAGATCGGTAGATCGGTAGATCGGTAGGTAGATACTGTACTAGTCAAAAGTTTGGACACACCTACTGATTTAAGGGTTTTTCTTTATTTTCACTATTTTCTTCCTTTTCTGTGGCGGTCCTCATGAGAGCCAGTTTCATCATAGCGTTTGATGTTTTCTTGCGACTGCACTCCAAACATTTTTCAAGTTCTTGACATTTTCCTAATTGTCTGACCTTCATGTCTTAAAGCAGTTATTAACAAACTGGGGTACAGGTACGCACAATGCTGTTGGGGGTATGCTAAATAAAAATTGTGATTCACTTTTTTTCCCTTCATATTTTCACAATCCATTTATATTTTCCAACAGGGCTATACATACAGGTAGCCTCATCAAATAATTAACATCCAATCACATTAACCGTTACTCTCTCATGGGAATTCCACTAACGGTCCGTATGTAGCCAAACGTAGCTGCTGTTCATTCCGTTTGCTCGAAAATGGATTAATGGCTAAAAAAAGTACGGCCCATGTCCATAGATACACATACCAGCTCTACTGGTAGTACTGCTACTACCAGCACTACTACACCTGTACCCGTTGACGACACAAGTTGTTCTGCTTCCACGAGCACATCCAATGCTAGCATCAGTAATTCTACATTTATTGTTAACCCAGCTAGCTTGGACATTGACAGTTGTGAATCTCATGTAGCTGAAAAGCTAGTGCCCCTTACCCGGGAAAGCACAAAGAGGCTCAAATATTATGAGAACTACATTGATTTGGGGTTCACTTATATTGGGAGTAGTGCCTTTCCTTAGCCACAGTGTGTTATATGTGCAAAAGTACTATCTCACAACTCGATGAAACCTTCACTCTTGCAAAGAAACAAAACATGCCAATTTGAAAAATAAGCCACAGGAGTTTTTTGAGTGAGAATTAAGACAGCTTTAGAGTAGTAAGACATGTATAAAAGCAACAGATACCATTAATAAGAAGGGGCTAGAAGCGTCTTATATGGTGAGCTATCGAATGGCTAGGACAGGCAAGCCCCATACTATTGTAGAGGACTTAACTATTCCTGCCGCCTCGGCTGGGACAATGCTGGGGGAAAAGGCCCCCAAAAAACTATACAGACAATGCCTTCATCAAACAACACTGTTTCACGACGCATCAGTGACATGGCAGGAAATGTCTTGAAACCAGTGAATTTTATGCATTACAGCTGGATGAGTCAACAGACGTGGCAGGCCTGGCACAGCTCCTGTAAGATGTCCGTTACGTTTATGGGGGATCAATTAAGGAAAACATCATCCTCTGCAAACCACTGGAAACCAGGACAACAGGAGAGGATATTTTTTAAAGTAGTGGACAGTTTTGTGACATCAAATGGACTTTGGTGGTCAAAATGTGTTGGTATCTGTACTGATGGCGCAAAAGCCACGACAGGGAGACATAGTGGAGTGGTAACGCGCATGCAAGCAGTTGCTCCCGACGCCACTTGGGCACACTGCAGCATCTACCAAGATGCTCTTGGTGCCAAGGGAATGCCTAACAGCTTGAAAGACGTTTTGGACACTACAGTGAAAATGGTTAACTTTATTAAAGCAAGCCCCTGAAACAAGGCCCCTGAATACATAAGTGTGCTGGTTATCAAGGGGCAAAGTAGACAAAAATGTTTAACAGAGACGAGCTTAAAGTTTTTACTGACGAGATTCTCACACGACTGGCCTATATGGGTGATGTTTTTTCTTGGATTACAGGGACTCTCTGCAACCATATTCAATGTGGGGGACAAAATTGAGGCTACGATTAAGAAGTTGGAGCTCTTCTCTGTCTGCATTAACAAGGACAACACACAGGTCTTTCCATCATTGTATGATTTTTTTTGTGTGTCCCGAAAGATGACACAAACAACTGGATTTGGCATCCCTTTCATGCCCTGCCACCAGTCCACTTACCGATATCTGAACAAGAGAGCCTCATCGAAATTGCAACAAGCGGTTCTGTGAAAATGTCATTTAAATCAGAAGCCACTGTCAGATTTCTGGATTGGGCTGCGCTCAGAGTATCCTGCCTGGGCAAAACATGAGACACTGATACCCTTATTTATTTTACCTTTATTTAACTAGGCAAGTCAGTTAAGAACAAATTCTTATTTTCAATGACGGCCAAGGAACAGTGCAGAACGACAGATTTGTACCTTGTCAGCTCGGGGATTTGAACTTGCACTTGAACTTTGCAACCACGTATCTATTGTGAGAGTGGATTCTCGGGCCTCACTAGCATGAAAACTAAATACAGGAACATACTGTGTGTGGAAAATGATTTAAGACTAAGACTCTCTCTTGTACAACCCAACATTGCAGAGTTATGTGCATCCTTTCAAGCCAGGTTGTGACAAACTCACTCATTCTTATGTTTAATAAATGTATCGTATAGTGTGTGTGTGGCAGGCTTACAATGATGGCAAAAAACAACATTTGAGAGTGCGCTGAACCTGGTGATAGAGGGTGTATGCAGCTGGAGGTTGAATGTTTGAAGGGGTACGGGATTATAAAAAGTTTGGGAATCTGTCCTTTCTCTTTGCTTATTTTAGCTGTTCTTGCCATAATATGGATGTGGTCTTTTACCAAATAAGGCTATCTTCTGTATACCACCCCTACCTTGTCACAACACAACTAATTGGCTCAAACACATTAAGGAAAATAATTCCACAAATTAACCAGGCACACCTGTTAATTGAAGCTGGTTGAGAGAATGCCAAGAGTGTGCAAAGCTGTCTTTCAAGGCAAAGGGTGGCTTCTGTGAATAATCTCAAATATAAAATATATTTTGATTTGTTTAACAATTCTTTGGTTACTACATGATTCCATATGTGTTATGTCATAGTTATGATGTCTTCATTATTCTACAATGCAGAAAATAGTAAAAATAAAGAAAAACCCTTGAATGAGTAGGTGTGTGCAAAATTTTGACTGGTACGATATATACATACAGCCAAGTACATTTAAACTCACCTTTTCACAATTCCTGACATTTAAAAATTCCCTGTCTTAGGTCAGTTAGGATCACCACTTTATTTTAAGAATGTGAAATGTCGTAGAGAAAATTATTTATTTCAGCTTTTATTTCTTTCATCACATTCCCAGTGGGTCAGAAGTTTACACACTCAATTGGTATTTGGTAGCATTGTCTTTAAATTGTTAAACTTGGGTCAAACGTTTTGGGTAGCATTCCATAAGCTTCCCACAAGCTTCCTCCTGACAGAGCTGTTGTAACTGAGACAGGTTTTTTCAGTTCTGCCCACACATTTTCTACGGGATTGAGGTCAGGGCTTTGTGATGGCCACTCCAATACCTTGACTTTGTTGTCCTTAAGCCATTTTGGCACAGCTTTGGAAGTATGATTGGGGTCATTGTCCATTTTGAAGACACATTTGCGACCAAGCTTAAACTTCCTGATTGATGTCCTGAGATGTTGCTTCAATATATCCACAATTTTCCTACCTCATGAAGCCATCTTTTTTGTGAAGTGCACCAGTCCCTCCTGCAGCAAAGCACCCACACAACATGATGCTGCCACCCAAGTGCTTCACGGTTGGGATGGTGTTCTTCGGCTTGCAAGCCTCCCCCTTTTTCCTCCAAACATAATGATGGTAATTATGGCCAAACAGTTCTATTTTTGCTTCATCAGACCAGAGGACATTTCTCCAAAAAGTCCCATCTTTGTCCCCATGTGCAGTTGGAAACCGTAGTCTTTGCCTTTTTATGGTGGTTTTGGAGCAGTGGCTTCTTCCTTGCTGAGCAGACTTTCAGGTTACGTTGATATAGGACTCATTTTACTGTGGAAAAATATACTTTTGTACCCGTTTCCTCCAGCATCTTCACAAGGTCCTTCGCTGTTGTTCTGGGATTGATTTGCACTTTTCGCACCAAAGTACGTTCATCTCTAGGAGACAGAATGCCTCTCCTTCCTGAGCTGTAAGACGGCTGCGTGGTCCCATGGTGTTTATACTTGCGTACTATTGTTTGTACAGATGAATGTGGTACCTTCAGGCGTTTGGAAATTGCTCCAAAGGATGAACCAGACTTGTGGAGGTCTACAATTTATTTTCTGGTGTCTTGGCTGATTTCTTTTGATTTTCCCATGATGTCAAGCACTGAGTTTGAAGGTAGGCATTGAAATACATCCACAGGTACACCTCCAATTGACTCGAATTATGTCAATTAGCCTATCAGAAGCTTCTAAAGCCATGAAATAATTTTATGGAATTTTCCAAGCTGTTTAATGGCACAGTCAACTTAGTGTAAGTAAACTTCTGACCCACTAGAATTGTGATACAGTGAATTATAAGTGAAATAATCTGTCTGTAAACAATTGTTGGAGAAATTACTCATGTCATGCACAAAGTAGATGTCCTAACCAATTGCCCTTAACCAACACAAAAACATCATATGGCGTTCTGCATTAGCATCAAACCACCCCAAGTGATATGCAACTTTTCAGGGAAGCCAGAAACCAATATACACAGGCAGTTAGAAAAGCCAAGGCTAGCTTTTTCAAGCAGTAATTTGCTTCCTGCAAGAGAAACTCAAAAAAGTTCTGGGACACTGTAAAGTCCATGGAGAATAAGAACACCTCCTCCCAGCTGCCCACTGCACTGAAGACAGGAAACACTGTCACCACAGATAAATTCACTATAATTGAGAATTTCAATAAGCATTTTTCTACGGCTGGCCATGCTTTCCACCTGGCTACCCCTACTCCGGTCAACAGCACTGCACCCCCCACAGCAACTCGCCCAAGCCTTCCCCATTTCTCCTTCTCTCAAATCCAGTCAGCTGATGTTTCGAAAGAGCTGCAAAATCTGGACCCCTAAAAATCATCCAGGTTAGACAATCTGGACCCTTTCTTTCTAAAATGATCTGCCGAAATTGTTGCCACCTCTATTACTAGCCTGTTCAACCTCTCTTTTGTGTCATCTGAGATTCCCAAAGATCGGAAAGCAGCTGCGGTCATCCCCCTCTTTAAAGGGGGAGACACTCTTGTCCCAAATTGCTAAGGACCTATATCTATCCTACCCTGCCTTTCTAAGGTCTTCGAAAGCCAAGTCAACAAACATATTACCGACCATTTCGAATCCCACCATACCTTCTCCGCTATGCAATCTTGTTTGAGAGCTGGTCATGGGTGCAGCTCTGCCACGCTCAAGGTCCTAAACGATATCTAAACCGCCATCGATAAGAAACAATACTGTGCAGCAGTATTTATTGACCTGGCCAAGGCTTTCGACTCTGTCAATCACCACATCCTCATCGGCAGACTCGATAGCCTTGGATTCTCAAATGATTGCCTCGCCTGGTTCACCAACTACTTCTCTGATAGAGTTCAGTGTGTCAAATCGGAGGGCCTGTTGTCTGGGCCTCTGGCAGGCTCTATGGGGGTGCCACATGGTTCAATTCTTGGACTGACTCTCCTCTGTATACATCAATGATGTCGCTCTTGCTGCTGGTGAGTCTCTGATCCACCTCTACGCAGACGACACCATTCTGTATATTTCTGGCCCTTCTTTGGACACTGTGTTAACAACCCTCCAGGTGAGCTTCAATGCCATACAACTCTCCTTCAATGGCCTCCAATTGCCCCTAAATACAAGTAAAACTAAATGCATGCTCTTCAACCGATCGCTGCCTGCACCTGTCCGCCTGTCCAACATTACTACTCTGGACGGTTCAGACTTAGAATATGTGGACAACTACAATTACCTAGGTGTCTGGTTAGACTGTAAACTCTCCTTCCAGACTCACATCAAACATCTCCAATCCAAAGTTAAATCTAGAATTGGCTTCCTATTTCGCAACAAAACATCCTTCACTCATGCTGCCAAACATACCCTTGTAAAACTGACCATCCTACCGATCCTCGACTTCGGCGATGTCATTTACAAAATAGCCTCCAATACCCTACTCAACAAATTGGATGCAGTCTAACACAGTGCCATCCGTTTTTGCACTAAAGCCCCATATACTACCCACCACTGCGACCTGTACGTTCTCGTTGGCTGGCCCTCGCATTATACTCGTCGTCAAACCCACTGGCTCCAGGTCATCTACAAGACCCTGCTAGCTTAAAGTCCCCCCTTATCTCAGCTCGCTGGTCACCATAGCAGCACCCACCTGTAGCACGCGCTCCAGCAGGTATATCTCTCTGGTCACCCCCGAACCAATTCTTCCTTTGGCCGCCTGACTGGAACGAACTACAAAAATCTCTGAAACTGGGAACACTTATCTCCCTCACTAGCTTCAAGAACCAGCTGTCAGAGCAGCTCACAGATGACTGCACCTGTACATAGCCCATCTATAATTTAGCCCAAACAACTACCTCTCCCCCTACTGCAGTGGTTCTTAACCTGGGTTCGATCGAACCCCAGGGGTTCGGTGAGTCGGTCTCAGGGGTTCGGCGGAGGTCAAGACAAACATCCGATTCATATGATTCGTGATGACACGCTCCGCTTGGCCATCATTGGCTGCAGGTGATCACGCTACATCGCTTGGCCTATCTGTGCTGCAGGGAATTTGGCGCGCTCAGTTTGTGACTATGGTGATGGTACGTCTTGTGATTTCTTTCTTAATATTTTAATCCCTTCATACTTACTATGTCGAGCAAAAAAAGAAAGTGGTCGGACGAATATGTACAATATGGATTTACATGTATAACCGAACGTGATGGGAGTCAGTGTCCTAACTGCATGATTTGCAATGCCAAGTTGAGCAATTCTAGTCTAGCACCTTCAAAACTAAGAGAACACTTCCTTAAGCTGCATGGAGATGGAAAATATAAGAACACAACGCTCGCTGAATTCAAGGTGAAGAGAGCCAGATTCGATGAAAAGGCTACTCTGCCTGTTCTCGGCTTTGTACCCATCAACAAACCGATCCTCACAGCATCGTACGAAGTTGCTTACCTGATCGCAAAGCAGGGCAAACCACACACCATTGGTGAAACACTCATGAAACCAGCTGTGTTGAAGATGGCGAATATCATGCTGGGAAAAGAGGCCGAAGTTATCCCAAATTCCTCTTTCAAATGACACCATCAGCAACAGAATAGAGGACATGAGCAAAGACATCTTGGCTCAAGTAGTTGCAGATCTGATTTCAAGTCCGGCAAAATTCAGCCTTCAACTCGACGAGACCACAGACGTTTCCAATCTAAGCCAGCTTGCTGTATTCGTGCGCTATGTGAAAGACGACGTGATAAAGGAAGAATTTTTATTTTGTAAGCCTCTTACAACAACAACCAAGGCAGCCGATGTGAAGAAACTTGTGGATGACTTCTTCAAAGACAACAATCTTTCGTGGGATATGGTTTCTGCAGTTTGTTCGGACGGAGCTCCAGTCATGCTGGGAAGAAAGTCTGGTTTTGGTGCGCTAGTGAAAGCCAATGCACCACACATCATTGTTATGCATTGTATTCTGCACAGGCATGCATTGGCAACAAAAACCTTTCCTCCAAAACTGGCAGAAGTATTAAAAATTGTAGTTGAATGCGTGAACTATGTGCGAACTAGTGCTCTGCGGCATCGCATCTTCAGTGAGCTGTGTAAAGAAATGGGCTCTGAATTCGAGGTACTTCTGTACCATTCTAATGTTAGGTGGTTATCCCGGGGACAGGTGCTGAATCGTGTTTTTGCCGTGCGTGTGGAATTAGCCCTGTTTTTGCAAGAGCACCAACATTGTCATGCAGATTGCTTCAAAAATTCTGAGTTCATTCTCATTTTAGCGTACATGGCCGATATCTTCGCAGCTCTCAATCATCTCAATCAAAAGATGCAGGGCGGTGGAGTCAACATCATCGAAGCTGAGGAAAACCTGAAGGCTTTTCAAAAAAGCTACTGTTATGGAAACGACGAACAGAGAACAAACACTTCGCAAACTTTCCCCTGCTGGACGACTGTGTAAGTAAGATCGAAGATGTATCTGGAATCGAAGACATTTCTGTACCCACTGAACTGAAGCAAGCAATTGCCATGCACTTAGATGAGCTTGCAAAGTCTCTCGACGGATACTTCCCTACAAGAGAGTCATATCCAGCATGGGTGAGACAGCCGTTCACGTTTAGTGTTGAGACAACAGATGTCAATGATGAATACCTCGATGAAATCATTGAAATTCAGCAGAGCCAGGTTCAACAGCAACTTTTCAGAACAACAATGCTTTCAACGTTTTGGTGTCAACAAATGGTAACGTACCCTGTTATTGCTAAGAAAGCTCTGGAGATTTTCATACCGTTTGTTACAACATATCTTTGCGAGCAATCCTTTTCGAGGATGCTGGACATAAAAACGAAGAAAAGGAACAGACTTTGTTGTGAAAATGACATGAGTGGCACTTGCCAAGGTGAAGCCGCGCATTTCTGAACTGGTCTCTGAAAGGCAACAGCAGAAGTCACACTGATTTGCAGTAAATATTCATTATTATGTTTTTGTTTTTGTGTGAAAATGTTTTGATGATTTTGTTCTTTGAACACAGTGATGTTGATGCACGGTTCATTTTGTGTACCAGTCAAATATATACACATATGTTTTGAATTTGATTTTTTTTCCAATTAAGAAGGGTTCGGTGAATGCGCATATAAAACTGTTGGGGTTCAGTACCTCCAACAAGGTTAAGAACCACTGCCCTACTGTATTTATTTATTTTGCTCCATTGCACCCCATTATTTAATTCAGTCTCATCTGAGTTGTAAATTCTTGGTTATCTTCACGAACCCTGGCTAACAAGTTGAATCAGCAATGCAAAATTGGGTTTAATTATTTATACACTAAACACCTAACTAATCACACAGAATTACACATACACATAATTAAATCATAACTTGATTACAAATGACGTCATAAAGGAAAACGTCCCTGGCGGGCGGAACAGATATGACAGTTGGTTACACAAAAGAAAAGGGGCTGGGTTTGAGTGAAAGAGCGGGAAGACTGAGGAACAAAGGGTGAAGCTGTGCTATCGTAAATACAGTATCTTATGCATTCTAAATTACCGCCCATATGGAAAAGGAAAATACAATAAATATTTACTCTGAGCTGCGCTTCCGTAGGTTGGTGGTAGATGGAAGGCCGTGTTGCCCAACTGAGTACTTTGAAGAATTGCTCTGCTGGTAAATTGGTAAACTGGTAAACGTTGTAGTAACGTCGTTGTGTGGTAGACGGGTTACTCAGTCTGTTCCTTCCTAACCCTCGTTTGCAGCGGCTGTTGCTATCTCAACGGCTAGGAGGTATCACTTCTGTAGTGAATAAGAGTTCAAAGTTCATACCATTCGCAACCAAAGCTCACACTGATGTTGGCTTCGTTCTGTAGTTATTATCTGAACCATTCTGACATCGGACCATCGTCCTCACAACAGGAGATTATATTGTCGTCAAGGGCTTATATAGGAAGGGAGAGGAGGGTGTGTTTGAAAAGTTTTATAGCCCATGTCCCTTCACAGGGGCGGGCCACTGATCTCACATTTTAGAAGCTAAAATCACATTTCATCCCATCACGAATAATTTAATATTCAAACATTTAAATTGAACAACAATTCCTAGAGTTTATGTCATCTTATCATTGATGAGAATGTCTCAGATGACAACCGAACTGACACCATTTTCATTAAGTACCACCGCATATGTTCCATTGGTCGGATTACCAGAATATAGTTAATTTCCCCTCACCTTCTGATGTTCCCAGAATCTCTATGTTAACCAAGGGTTTTGCAAATGTAACATCAGTAGGGTAGAGAGAGGAAAAAGGGGGAAATAGGTATTTATGACTGTCATAAACCTACCCCCAGGTCAACGTCATGACAGTATTAAATATTAAAAACAGAAATACCTTATTTACATAAGTATTCAGACCCTTTGTTATGCTAAATTAAATTGAGGTCAGGTGCATCCTGTTTCCATTGATCATCCTTGAGCTGTTTCTACAACTTGAAATGAGTCCACCTGTGGTAAATTCAATAGATTGGATATGATTTGGAAAGGTACACAATATATAAAAAGGTCCCACAGTTGACAGTGCATGTCAGAGCAAAAACCAAGCCATGAGGTCTTTCCGTAGAACTCAGAGACAGGATTGTGTCTAGGCACAGATCTGGGGAAGGGTACCAAAACATTTCTGCAGCATTGAACTTCCCCTAAAACACAGTGGCCTCCATCATTATTAAATGGAAGAAGTTTGGAACCATTTAAGACTCTTCCTAGAGCTGACCGTACCGGCCAAACTGAGCAATCGGGGGAGAAGGGCCTTGGTCAGGGAGGTGACCAAGAACCCAATGGTCACTCTGACAGAGCTCTAGAGTTCCTCTGTGGAGATGGGAGAACCTTCCAGAAGGACAGCCATCTCTGCAGCACTCTACCAATCAGACCTTTATGGTAGAGTGGCCAGACGGAAGCCACTCCTCAGTAAAAGGCACATGACAGCCCGCTTGTAATTTGCCAAAAGCCACCTAAAGACTCTCAGACCATGAGAAACAAGATTCTCTGGGTTTGTTGAAACCAAGATCGAACTCTTTGGCCTGAATGCCAAGTGTCACGTTCCGAGGAAACCTGGCACCATCCCTATGGTGAAGCATGGTGGTGGCAGCATCATATGCTGTGGGGATGTTTTTCAGTGGCAGGGACTGGGAGGCAAGTCAGAATCGAGGGAAAGATGAACAGAGCAAAATACAGACAGATCCTTGATGAAAACCTGCTCCAGAGCGTTCAGGATCTCAGACTGGGGAACAGTTTCACCTTCCATCTGGACAACGCAGGAGTGGCTTCGGGACAAGTGTATATCCTTGAGTGGCCCAGACAGAGCCCAGACTTGAACCCAATCGAACATCTCTGGAGAGACCTGAAAATAGCTGTGCAGCAACACTCCCCATCCAACCTGATAGAGCTTGAGAGGATCTGCAGAGAAGAATGGGAGAAACTCCCCAAATACAGGTGTGCCAAGTTTGTAGCGTCATACCCAAGAAGACTCGAGGCTGTAATCCCTGCCAAAGGTGCTTTAACAAAGTACTGTGGTAAGGGGCTGAATACTTATGTAAATGTGATAGTTTCATGTTTAATGAATTTGCAATAGTGTAAAAAATAAAATAAAAATAAAAACTTTCTGATTATGGGGTATCGTGTAGATTGATGAGGGGAAAAAACTATTTAAATCCATTTTAGAATAAGGTTGTAACCTAACAATATGTGAAAAAAAGGTGTCTGAATACTTTCCGAAGGCACTGTGTATGTGTGTGTATACACACACGATGGGATGTATAGACCAGTGGCGTATACACATGACATTTTTTTAATGAGCATGGCCTTATTTCTATTACAGCATATTGGATGACTCTCATTCATATTCCAGTCACCCAGTTAAATGTAACAGCGACAGGTTTAGCTACGACATGACACTCCAATTTTCCCTAAACGCATCATGAGGTTGCTACAACCTAGCCTATGAATGAAAGTTTACAACGTAGGTGCACAGAGGTCGAGAGACACATTGGTAATCAAAGTGACCACCTTGCGCACACTTGTCTGCATCGAGCTGATATAAGGTGTAATCATTAGTCTAACAGTTGCAGTCTCTCGGTCCCAGCTTTGATCTTCTTGGTCTTCCTGTGACACCGGGTGCTGTAGATGTCCTGAAGGGCAGGCAGTGTGGCTACGGTGATGCGTTGGGCTGACCGCACCACCCTCTGGAGAGTCCTGTGGTTGCGGACGGTGCAGTTGTCGTACCAGGCGGTGATACAGCCTGACAGGATGCTCTCAATGGTCCATCTTTAAAAGTTTGCGAGGGTCTTAGGGACGAAGTCGAATTTATTCAGCCTCCTGATGTTAAAATGAGACACTGTTGCACCTTCTTCACCACACAGTGATGTGTATGCCGAGGAACTTGAAGCTTTTAACCTTCTCCACTGTGTCGTCGATTTGGCTGGGGCTGTGCTCCCTCTGCTGTCTCCTGAATGCTAGATTACATGTAAATAACTCTAGAATGCGATTCATATCTTATTAGGATACTTCTAGGTTATTTCTCCTTCCATGCAAATATCCAAATCTGTATCAATAATCTTGTGTCCATTTATTTGTGTTTGAAGGTACGGGGACCACGGAGCCTTCTACAAGTTCACCTCCAGCACCGGGAATATCCTGCCTCTGTTCTACATTTATGACTCGTATCTGACGCCGCCCGAGAACTGGTCCGACCTGCTCCACCCCACGGGCTCCCACAGCCTGCGTGGCACGCCGTATGACAGTGTCTTCATCGCCCTCATCGTGGAGGAGCGCCACAAGCATGACATTCTTGCCGGTGGTTTCGATGGCATGTACACGTACTTCGCCTCCAACGGGTTCTCTTTTGGTTCATCCCACCAGAACTGGAAGGCGGTCAAGGCGTTCTGCGACGGTAACAACCTGTTATTTATACCTAGCGCCGGGCCGGGCTACATCGACACCGCAGTCAGACCGTGGAACAACCACAACACGCGCAACCGAGTCAACGGCCGCTACTACGAGACAGCCTTGCAGGCGGCGCTGAACGTGCGGCCCGAGATCGTCACGATAACGTCGTTCAACGAGTGGCACGAGGGCACGCAGATCGAGATGGCTGTGCCAAAAAAGACGGTGACCAGGTTGTACTTGGATTACCAGCCGCACCAACCTGAGCACTACCTGGAGCTCACCAGGAGGTGGGCAGAGCAGTTCAACAAGGAGAAAGAGACATGGCTCATGTGAACTGGCACGGTATGTGTGAAAGAGAGAAAAAGCACAAGTGACTGTAGAGGTTTATGAATGTGTGAGAGACAAGTGCGTGGGAATTGGACTGGAGAGAAGAAAAAAAAGAGAGAGAGAAATGCTCATTTTAACTTTTTTGGGGGGGTGCAAAATTGCATTATGTGGTATATTTGGGATATTCTACAGTTGACTCTTATGTGCAACAGAAAGCTCCCCGTCCTGCTTGCCATATCTCTGCCCTGGATCTTGCCTCCTGATAACCTCTAGACAACCCCCATCCTCGCTACTAGCATGGATGGACACGTCAATAGTCTAATATACTGTACACAGTACACTCTGTCCTACTTTGACAAACCACTGTCCAATGTAACCATCTGTTTGATACAATGCACCCTGGCATGACTTTTCTTTCTGCACAATCCTTTTAAGTTTTACAATGATAATCCCAATAAAAATAGACCTGGTGACATTTCTAGGATTTGACTTTCATCCACAAGCCATCTCTTTCTTGGAAAGTATGAGAGAATAAAGGACGAGAGAGAGAGAGAGAGAGAGAGAGAGAGAGAGAGAGAGAGAGAGAGAGAGAGAGAGCTAGTGGAACTGTACGATTATATTTTCTCTTCATTAAGTCTAGCCTTTTCTCTTCACTCAAAGCAAGTGTGGTCATTGCCAAGTAAAGGGGTATTTCCTGTGTGGCTTAACAAGGATGTGGAGCTCAAAGATGTAGGGTGAAGTTGCCCCTAGGTGCTGATCTAGGGTCAGTTGTACATTTCCCCAACTAATGGTTAAGGTTTGGGGGAGCTAATCCTAGATCGGTACCTAGGGAAACTTCAGCCCGGAGCCGAACCAATGTGTAAGGGAAAACAGCATGCTTGACCAAATGGTTTAATGTCAGTGCACCAGGGAGAGTCTGAGGGCTCCACAGAGATGTTGGGGTATCGGAGCATGTGATTACAGACCAATTCAGCCAAGGGGAAACGCCACGTCCACAGCAGTTTCGTTTTATCTGAAGACAGAAAACAACCACCACCAGTGAGAAACGACATTCAACAATTTCATATTTTAAGTCTCACACAATTACCAGTTTTAATAAATGCAATCTGTTCAAAACAGGTTTTTCAGATTCATTCACCATTAGGGTTGGGACATTGTCCGTTAAAATAATTCAACTTTTTATAGAAATAAACAGTCACTCTCGTGCGCAGGCAATGTAAATGTATAGTCAGGCTGTTTATTTTGAGGGTTAACTGCCTTGCTCAAGGACAGGTTTCTGACCCAATGCTCTTAACCGCTAGGCTAACTCCTTAATGTATATGCATTACTGAATAATGACCATCTACATTCCAAACATGTGAGAAGACACTTACCAAAAAAAAAAGTAATTGAGAGTGTTCTGTGGACAGGAGCTTTTGCAGTAGTTCATCCACCACACTGACATTCACCCAGTACTATAGGCGAGGAGAGAAAACCAACCCAAGCCATCATGATCTGCATAATGCATGCCATTTATTGTCAACAACATACTCTCATTGGTCCATTATACAAACCAGTAATCAGGTACTCAAAACTGTTGAGCAATAATACACTAGATCACAGCTCATAGGCTGCATTTACAGTCAGCCCAATCCTGATATTCTTTTCCCCACCAATTGGTCTGACCAATCACATCAGATCTTTTCTCATCAGATATTTTTCAGAGCTGATCTGATTGGTCAGAAGACCAATTTGTGAAAAAAAGGGTTTTCCCATAGACACAACAATGCTTGGACAGCTAATAACCCAGAAAGACAAAAACAAATCCCTTAAGTTTTACAAGAAACCCAGAGCATTCCACGATAGCATGCAATGTGCAAAAGGACCGTCCTTCCTTTAGAAATCATCAATCGCCTCAGCGTTGCAGGCATTGCCATTATTCAGAGTTGTATTTGGCCATGGTAAGCACAGGTTCTTGCTGGTTGTACATTTCAGCATGTGGCATGAATTCGAATGGGGCAAACCTCACTCATCCCGTGTCTTCTGACAGTCCTCTAGCACATGGACTGTGGAAGAGAAGGCATTGAAAGAACAGAAAAGAACAGGGGGGGTTATCACTACCACAGGTCATTTTCACTATACTGTATGGTTAAACTACTACTCACAACATGTGCTCATGTACTTTTAACTTGGATAAATTAACAAAACGGATTGAAATGTATTACAGTCAGTGGCCTGTAATCTGCTGAGCAGGCCAGTATCACTACTCACCAGCCAAGTCTGATGATGCGGTATTTGCCTGTTGACCCCAACCGACTCTTGTCTCCTATTGGTCCGCCATCCACCACCACTGATAACTGAGGCCACAGATCCTGGAACTCCTGTATAACTACTATTTTGCCAAAGTCCTTTTAAGTATCAGTGAAAAATGATGCACTGATAAACCTTGGTTAGTTGTAGATGATGTAGTCCCACCTCCTCTCCAGTTCATGGAATAAAAACAGTTCTCACACACGGTGGGTTGTCTCAACATACATGTACAGCCACAGTGCTGGAGTGTGCGCTGATGTTGGTGCTGGTGAGGGCAAGAGGTTCCCGACACATCTGGCAGAGGCGTCACATGAAGGCCTGGTCCGGGATGCACACTACTACTAACTGGAAGTAAAAGGTAAACACATCATCACCAACAGCCCAATGCATGTAATAAATAACTTACTAAATGCCAATCCAAAATCTAGCATGCAGAAAAGCAACACACATTTTCAAATTGAGTGGTTTATGAATTACAGTATAATTTGTAATCTTTTAGGGGCAGTGAATTGTCCATGTCTATGGAAGTGTAACCGGAGTGAAGGGATTGAGGTCAGTGTTGAGTACTTCAGCTCGTTCCAGAACTAGAGTGACAGGGCCAGGCAACAGGTCCCCTATCAATTCTTTTTTGACTGACACCTTACAGTACCTCCCACCACAAGGGTAAAAAAACAACATTTAGGCTTGGCTGCAATATTGCCTGATTCACATTATAGGGCTGATGCAAACCGTACTGTGCTGGCACCAATATTTTCATTTTGTCCTGTCCAGCAAGGTAGATTTTTGCAACTACGTTAGATGCGTAACAAGGCCAGGCCAGTTCAGCTCAGCCCTATAGTGTGAGTTAGGCATGTTGCAAGACATTGAGCCACAAGAACAATGATACGAACACCATCAATGCACGCTTACTTGTAAATGTCTTTGATTTCTCCAACACAAATGGCCAGTGGTTTCTCACCATTACGTCCTTTGATGTCATACACCTTTTTGATGGCATTGGAATTCTGAGCCAAGCAAGCCAGCCCATATATTGTGTCCGTTGGCACAGCCACAACTTGCCCATCCTTTAGAGCCTTCACTGTTGAATTCAGGACTTCTGCACCATCTACACTTCAAAAGCAAACCATTAGGAATGAATGGTCTTATGCAAACAGCTTACATTGACTGATGTATGATCACATTTCATCAGGAGTAGACATTCAACAATCTCCCCCACAACAGAACGTGGCTAATGCAAAGCATTTGACAAAAAGCCCAAGATTTATTTAGTTTGAGACATGTTATTGCAGAATACATATATATTTTAATATGTATCCTTTATTTAACTAGACAAGTAAGTCTAGTTTTAAATGACGGCCTACCTCGGCCAAACCCGGACGACGCTGGGCCAATTGTGCGCCGCCCTATGGGACTCCCAATCACGGCCGGGTGTGATTTAGGCTGGATCCGAACCAGGGACTGTAGTGCCTTAGACTGCTGCGCCTCTCGGGAGCCCTAACACGTGCACTTGAAACCATGAGAATGATATATCTCGCTAACAACTATTAGCTTATCATAAGGACTATAAGGACCTCTATTCAACTTAGAATTTATTTTAATTGTAGAACCTTGCCGTTTGAGTTTGAATGGTGACATAATGGACCGACCTTGCAGTCTTGCATCATCACACCGGGCAGATGGTCCATTTATGACGGACTGCGGTGACAAGCGCATAATATTTGTCTTCAGTTCTTTGCACCTAGTTTGTCCATCTCCGGTCTATAAACGCGTCTTTAATATCATTAAGTTTGAAATAAACTTTAAAAATGTATTCAAAGAAAGTGTTGGTGCTACATGCTGTGTCGGCTGATGAAATAACATTAACTGTCTTCTGGGTAACGCCCTCAAAACAATGACACACATTTCCTTAAAGTGAAAGCACACAGCTTCGCAAAATGTTTATAAAATAAACAAGATCAAAATGTGCTTTGTAATTTGCATAACAAGTGGCTGATATTGATCCAAACTAATAACAAAATAGTACATGCCCATTACATCAAATTTACAAGGATACCTTCAGTTATTCAACTTGTACCATGCCTCCAATCAATTACCAATTAGTAAAACTATATCACATGTGTAACCCCCAAGTGTACAGACCAGGTGATTTTCTAGGGAAACAAAAATGGCGTCGGTTCCAGGTAACATTATACTACACAAATGCCTATATATCTGTATTAGTGGTTGTTTAATTGTAATGCCATTTCCATTGTGCATGATATCTAAGGAAGTCTCAAGGTTTTGCTTGCCTGAGATAGTGTGGTCTACAGCTTATAATGAGATACTCTATCTTCCTAGAGTTTATCTGTATTTTTCATAGCTGTCTTCATACCATCACAGACTGATGCTGGCACTAAGACCGCACTCATTGAGCTATATACCGCCATAAGAAAACAGGAAAACGCTCATCCAGAGGCGGTGTTCCTATTGGCCGGGGACTTTAATGTAGGGAAACTTAAACCAGTTTTACCTAATTTCTATTGGCATGTTAAATGTGCAACCAGAGGGAAAAATCTCTAGACCACCTTTACTCTACACACAGAGACGTGTATGAAGCTCTCCCCCGCCCTCCATTTGGAAATCTGACCATAATTCTATCCTCCTGATTCCTGCGTACAAGCTAAAATTTAAAGCAGGAAGCACCCGTGATCAGCTGAAGCAGATGCTAAACTACAGGACCGTTTTACTAGCACAGACTTGAATATGTTCTGGGGTTCTTCCGATGGCATTGAGTACACCACATCAGTCCCTGGCTTCAACAATAAGTGCATCGACGACGTCGTCCCCACAGTGACTGTACGTGCATACCAAAACCAGAAGCCATGGATTACAGGCAACATTCGCACTGAGCTAAAGGGTAGGGCTGCCACTTTCAAGGAGTGGGACTAACGCGGAAGCTTATAAGAAATTCCGCTATGCCCTCCAACGAACCATCAAACAGGCAAAGAGTCAATACGTGACGAAGATCGAATCGTACTACAACGGCTCCGATATTCGTTAGATGTGGCAAGGCTTGCAAACTATTAGACTACAAAAGGAAGCACAGCCGAGAGCTGCCCAGTGACATGAGCCTACCAGACAAGCTAAATAACTAATATGCTCACTTGGAGGCAAGTAACACACGCATGCATGAGCACATCAGCTGTTTTCGGACGACTGTGGGATCACGCTCTCTGCAGGTGATGTAAGATCTTTAAAAAGGTCAACATTTACCAGGACATGTACTCAGAGTATGCGCTGACCAACTGGCAAGTGTCTTCATTGACATTTTTAATATCTCCCTGTGAGCATGTAATACCAACATATTTCAAGCAGACTACCATAGTGTTTTTGGGCACAGGGACTAGGGTAACCTGCCAAATGACTACTGACCCGTAGCACTCACGTCTGTAGCTATGAAGTGCTTTGAAAGGCTAGTCATGTCTCACATCAACACCATTATCCCAGAAACCCTAGACCCACTCCAATTTGCATACTGCTACAACATATCCACAGATGATGCAATTTCTCTTGTACTCAACAAATGTCCTTTCAAACCTGGACAAAGGGAACACCTATGAGAATGCTATTCATTGACTACAGCTCAGTTCAACACCATAGTGCCCTCAACTCATCACTAAGCTAAGGACACTGGGACTAAACACCTCCCTCTGCAACTGGATTCTGGACTTCCTGATGGGCCACCCCCAACTGGTAAGGGTAGGTAACAACCCATCCGCCACGCTGATCCTCAACACGGGGGCCCCTCGGGTGCGCACTCAGTCCCCCCCCTGTTCACTCATGACTGCATGGACTCCAACACCAAGTTTGCAGATGGCACAACAACGGTAGACCTGATCACCGACAACGATGAGACCGCCTATAGGGAGGAGGTCTGAGACCTGACTGTGTGGTGCAAGGATTACAACCTCTCCCTCAATGTGATCAAGACAAGATTGTGGACTACAGGAAAAGGAGCGCCGAGCACGCCGCCATTCTCGTTGATGGTGCTGTAGTGGAGCAGGTTGAGAGCTTCATGTTCCTTGGCGTCCACATAACATGGTCCAAGCACACCAAGACAGTCGTGAAAAGGGTACGACAAAACCATTCCCCCTCGGGAGACTGAAGATTTGTCATGGGTCCTCAGATCCTCAAAAGGTTCTACAGCTGCACCATTGAGAGCATGGTTGCACTGGTTGAATCACTGCCTGGTATGGCAACTACTCAGCCTCCAACCACAAGGCACTACAGAGGGTAGTGTGTATGACCCAGTACATCACTGGGGCCAAGCTTCTTGCCATCCAGGACCTCTATATCAGGTGGTTTCAGAGGAAGGCCCTAAAAATGGTCAAAGACTCCAGCCACCCTAGTCATAGACTGTTCTCTCCACTACCACACGGCAAGCAGTACCGGAGTGCCAAGTCTACATGTACATATTACCTCGACACCAGTACCCCCTGTATATAGCCTCGCTATTGTTATTTTATTGCTGCTCTTTCATTTTGTTTTAGGTATTTTCTTAACTGCATTGTAGGTTAAGGGCCTTTAAGCATTTCTCTAAGCTCTACACCTGTTGTATTCAGCACATGTGACAAATAAAATGTGATTTGATTGTAGATATGGTGAAGGTTCCAGCTACCCAAAATGATGGGATAGACTCTTCAAACACACAGGTCAGCAGTGGGACTTTAATTTTTTCTTCAAAAAGTACTTCTAATTTGGAGGTAGTAAACTGAAGGTATCCAGACACTTCATCCAAATAGAAATCATACATGTAGTTAACCTTATTAGATGGTCATGTGCTTTTCTGAATTAAGAGGTTTTAACTTCTATTGGTCTCTGGTTAGTAGGGTGACTGAACATTTACCAAAAAGTCAACTCACCCTTGTTTTGGTCAGCACAGCTACTTGAAGACCTCCAAGACCAGTTGGTCTCCCTGAAGGAACAGATTGATCTATGCAACACTGTTCTGAAGGACTTGGTGGACCTGCGGGGCATTTTAAGGGTATGTTTCTCCATGCTTCAAGCTCTGAAAAATGTGTCAACCACCAAACTGAAGTATCTTTTCTGAACTCCACAGGAGAAGAACCTTAGCGATGGATCATTCCCTGCTCCGAAGTGACTGATTTTACTCATGGTGGAAATGTGAATCATTTATGTCAAATAAACTATCATAGATCACAACTTTTTTGCTTGGGCAAAAATGGGAGACCTGTCAAGATTTCATTATATTGCTCTCAATTCAAAAAGTAATTACTTTATTATACAATACTACTTTATACAAAACAAGCAAACCAATTTCACATGATACATTCTTTTAAAAATAGAAATCCTTTACAACTTCATTCTTTGGGTGTTGAAGACATTCCTTTGGAAGCATTACGTTTCCCCCTCGTTTTACCCATTGAGTGTTCAAATGAACAGAATTCCAAAATACAAACTGTGCTTTCTTCAAAGTGGCACTTTATCAAAACCTACAAACTGCCAGTGTTCTGCACCTATGAACTCACCATTCCAAACATCTGACCATTGGCTAGAAAACAGGACAAAAATCCCCATTTGAGCCATTTT
The DNA here is from genome assembly GCF_021184085.1 of Oncorhynchus gorbuscha. Taxonomy (NCBI): domain Eukaryota; kingdom Metazoa; phylum Chordata; class Actinopteri; order Salmoniformes; family Salmonidae; genus Oncorhynchus; species Oncorhynchus gorbuscha. The sequence continues at coordinate 57,796,205 of NC_060187.1, forward strand.
TCGCATGACAATTTAACCTAAAGGTAAGCGGTTAAGTGTATATAAAAGGCTGAACATGCCAGAAGACTCAACCCTTGTTTACACAGATCTACTGGGGTCAGAACCATGGTTACATTTGAGTCATTTATCAGACGCTCATATATCCAGAGTAACTTACAATAGCAATTATGCCTTCCTCAAGGGCAGACAAATTTTTCACCTGGCAGGCTTGGTGATTCGATTCAGCGACCTTTCGGTTACTGGCCCAACATCCTTAACTGCTAGGCTACCTGCTGCCCTGGACACTGTGGAGCCAGTGTGAGATATGGGTCAGAAAAAGTACCTCTGGGATATTCTACTGTACTCAATTGTACCTTAACACAGATCCATCCCTGAAAACTAATTTTTGTGCTCCTGCTAGCTAACAGTATTCACCACAGCCATTTTGGAATGGCAGTGTCAGCCAATCAGCTTCTTTGTTCAATGTGACGTGCTAGCTAGCTGCCACAGACATAGCCCCTGCCCTTTCTCTTCTCAAAATGTGATTGTAAACCTAATCACACTGCCTACCTTAAATTTAGAAAAGCTATTTTGTTTTCATGAATTGTCATAAACCCTGCCTATTTCTCTTCAAATGTGATTTTAAACCTAACCTTAACCGCACTGCTAATCTTATGCCTAACCCTTCAAATTAAGAGGGCTTGTTTCATGACATTTTACAATATAGGTGGTAACTAGTGGATATCTGTGCCATTCCATAATGGCTGCTGTGGCTACTGCTAGCTAACATGAGGACAAAAAGGGCAGTTTTTGGAGTACAGTGGCAAATCCCGTCCCTGCATTGAGGTAACTTTTCCCACCCATATATCGCGTCGGCTCTAGTGTCTTAATGTTACCATGATTGCGTTTTGAGCTCAGTGTAAACAAGCGTAACAGTAGGGTCAGTATCTTCTAGCAAAGTTAGAACCAGCAATTTAAATTCTAACAATTGGTCTAAACTGTTACATTTGGTTAACAAATCAGGTCCAAATTTGTATCACCCTTACAGATTAAAAGTTAATTGAGATGACTTGAGTAAAAATGGCACATACAGTATGAGAACACGAAGATGATTGTTATTCACCCAAAACTTAAGATGCAGCATACAACATTTGACCCAAATAATTCTTACAACAGAATCATATTGTAATCCCCCCCCCCAAGCAAATCCAGTTAGTGTCTAAACAGGTAAATGTAAAGAAACAACTCATTCAATATTCACTGGAAAGCAATGGAAAAAAAGACAAAACATTTCAATGCCTAGGCTCACAGCCCCACCTCAAACATGATACATCACACATAATAACTTGGACCTTCACATAAAATGGATGATTATGGTAAACAAAATAGGATGTCAAATTGGTCATGCCGGTTAGTTGAATACGGAAAGATTTGAGCAAAAATGATTGTATATGGAGTTTCGCAAATGAGCAAACCTGAATATTGATATAACTTGGACCAAGACAGATGTAAAAGGTTGGTCATTATTTTTTTGTTGCATTTTGTACTTTAAGGAATGCTGCAGTCAAATCATTGCATAGATATTTTCTTAAGTATGCATCAAATTGGAGGTGAACATGTTGAGGGCAGTCAGGGTTCATAATTGTAATACATCAAGTTATTGACCAGCATTGTAAGGGGGAATACCTATACTGAACAAAAAATATAAATGCAACAAAGTGGTTTTCCCATGTTTCATGAAAATAAAAAGATCCCAGAAATGTTCTCTCAAATTTTGTGCACAAAATTGTTAACATCCTTGTTAGTCAGCATTTCTCCTTTGCCAATATAATCCATACCCCAGACAGGTGTGGCATATCAAAAAGCTAACTAAACAGCATGATCATTACACAGGTGCACATAATGCCACAGATGTCAAGTTGAGGGAGCGTGCCATTGACATGCTGACTGCAGAAGTGTCCACCAGAGCTGTTGCAATGGTGGACATCAATGTCGTTTTAGAGAATTTGGCAGTACGTCTAAACCACGTGTTACCACGCCAGCCCAGGACCTCCACATCCAACTTCTTCACATGCGGGATTGTCAGAGACCAGCCACCCAGACAGCTGATGAAACTGATGATTATTTCTGTAATAAAGCCCTTTTTGTTGGGGAAAAACTCATTCTGATTGCCTGGCTCCCCAGTAGGTGGGCCTACACCCTCCCAGGCACACTCATGGCTGTGCCCCTGCCCAGTCATGTGAAATCCATAGATTAGGGCCTAATGAATTTATTTCAATTTTCTGAACTGTAACTCAGTAAAATTGTTCAAATTGTCACAAGAAAAATTCACATTTGATAATTCACATTTTATATTCAATTTTAAGTGCCAACTACATTAATTAATATTGCAGGTTATCAAGTTTTGGTATTGGTTAAATCTCAAAACAGAAAAGGGAATAGCCCATGTTAGTTTAAACATTTCCCCTATTCAGGTCTGCCAGACAGATTTCCTGCATACTCTGTTATCCTATGATACATGATGACACCTAGGTTGGATCTCAGTCCCTCTTTCCATGCTAAATAATAGAACATGATAGCTGTTGTCAATCAATGCCTGTGAAGTACCAATTCAAAATGTTGATGTAATTACAATTTCCGACTACAACATTGATGTAGTGATCTGTAAAATGAAGTATTATTTGTCTACAATAGAATACTACAACAAACAAAAAAATCAAGAGAAACAATTTCCATCTACAGTATATCTTTGCAGTAACATCTTCACATAAAACAAATTACAATAGAAAAATAATAATTGGGGGATCATTTGATTTGTTGGCACTATCTGTTAAATCTTCAAACAAAAAGTGATGTATTTCTTTTTAATGTACTTTTGTCCACTTGTAGGCAGCTGCTAAAAAGGCATTGAACAAGACTAGATTAACAGGAGGAAGTAGTCAGGCAGCGTGTCCAAATCAAGCCATAGGAAAAGACTGACTAGGCAAGGAGCCAGCTCAGTAAGCCACAGCAAGTGAGATCCTGTAGTAAGGCTAGGTTGCTCTACACATGATATTAGGGCATAATGCCTTCTCTCCAATTTTGTAATCATTGCATTATGTCCCATGTGAAATAATATTGTCATATACTCCAAGAAAGTTACTTATGCTTGCATTTGAAAATAAATACTATGTTGACTGCACAGAAGCCAATGGCCCTAAAACTAACCATTATAAGGCTTAATTTTAAACTCTTCTGCATAAGATGTGTGAGCATCTGCATGGGCGCAGAATGCAAAGACAAAGGGCAGCGCAGGGGGTCTCCAAGGTTCAAGTCTACATATTCAAAATGATATACAAAACAAATACATTCTAAAACAATCTGAAGGAATAAGTGTTCACATTTAAATGTACCGTATTTACACCATCAACACCCTTCAGAAACAAACCACTTCTGACCGCAGTGGTATTCAAAAAGTGTCATAGTAATAACTCAGATAACTGGTCATATTAGACAGTGCACAAAGAGGGGAGTGCAGCCGAAAAAGGGGGCTACTACAATCGATGGGCAACAGGGCAGTTGACTGCTAAAATGTCCAAAATGGACAATCTCTTATTAAATAAAGGAAAATCTCAAATTGTATAAATTAGATATGCCACGATGCATCCCTGAGTGGGAGAATTGAGAAACACGGTTGTGAGCAATTTTTTCATCCTTGATTAATGTATGCACACATGACTGTAAGTCGCTTTGGATAAAAGCGTCTGCTAAATGGCATATATTATTATTGATTCATGATTTCAATGTGAAGAGGTTGTACAGACCAAAAATACCACTGAGGACCTCTTTTTTGACAACCTCGATGTACAATTAATTGCAACAAGGTGCAGTGTTGAAATGGCTTTCTGGAAACTTAAGATTGAGGGGGGCTCCATAAAACAAAACTCAGTAACAACAGAAGGGGGACAAAAAAAAACACTTAGGTGAAAAGTGGAATAAATTAACAATGATGATCAATAAGCTGAGACTTGATGACAGTCCAAGGTCAGAAATTGATTTTTTTTTTCTCCAATAATAATAATAATATATTTTTTTAACAAAATATTAATATTAAGTTCGGCTTATTACTGATGTATTGACTTCTAAATTATATTTAAAAGTCAAGCAAATTGTGTCACAGCCAATTTCTTTTTCAATTGGTAAATATACCTGTAAAGAAAGACAAAAACTAACAAACAAAGCGAGACGTAAGACAAAACAAAAATCTGGACTACACTAGCTAATTTATGTAAAACACTGGAAATTACTCTTCACATTATGGCATTAGCAATACATTGCTTTTAAGGGAATGGCAAAACTGCCACAAATTCCTTGTAGGAAATATAGTTGATGAAATTCCAATTCACTTCATGCAGTGCATTCTGGTCAATCACTTACCAACTAATCGTATTAGTTACAGTTAGGAACTAATGTACAGTACATGGATATAGACAACAATGTTTTGTTTGGCTTCTCTCAGGAATCAGCTTCACGCCATATTAGAAGCAAACAATAGTTCTTAGGGCCTTTCAAGACCGTGTCTTCTTTGATGGAGAGCCAGCCAATTAAGAACACTTTTCTTGAATGGCATGCATTTTGCAGCTTTTCCAAAACAAGCCCCATCATTAAGTTTCACTTACAATACTTGAAAAGCAGACGTGTAGTGGGTAAATCAGAAAGTGCGGCTGCGTCCTGATTCTACATCCTTCTCCTAAAGTGTGCATTTGCACACTCCCTTTAATTTAACAATGGTAGAAACTCCCTCTGCCCAACACTTACACCAACTCAATGCTTTTAAATCCATGACTGGGAGTATGCAAGAGAAGGGTGGAGAATAGGGACAAAGCCTGAGTGTCCACTAGGGGTTGATAGTGGTGCTAGCGCCAGCCATAGTGAAGTCGTCACTGCTGGTCACCAGTAGCAGAGCCTCAATGTTGGTCGTGCTCTCGGGGCTCTGCAGGGACAGGAAGTCCGACACGTCCATGGTGGCCAAACCATCCGTGATAGGAGGGGGGTTGGTGGTCACCGTGGCCACTCCTGTGGAGAACGTCTGAACAGAGGTCGAGGGGCTACCCGGTCCTACTGCACCTGTTTGGGGAAGAGGCGGGGACTCGTTCACTTCCGAGGTGAGCGGTGGGAGGCAGCACAAGGGGAAAGAGGGTGCTGGGGGGAGTACGGTGGGAAAGGGCAGTGCCACGGGAGTGGGGGGAGGTGGAGGAGTGGTGGGCACTGCGGGCTGTTGTTGTGGTGCTGACGAGGCGTTGGAGCTCTTGTCTTTAGAAGAGTCCCTGCAGGCACACTGGCACTGGCAGGACTCCTCCTGTTTGATGATGATGACGGGAAGGCTGAGGCCGATCTGCTGGACAGAGTTGCCTGTAACACATTACAAAACAAGGGTTGTATTTCATTAGGCACGAAATGGAAGAAAACCCAAAACAGAGTGAACTCTTTTGCACAACACTTTGAAACACAATGTACCCTAATGAACACAAACCGGAGCTACAGTATGACTACAGACCAAGCCAGCTGTCCAAAAATGACATTCGATCCTTTGTAACTCAAATTCCATTAAAATGCTACGAGTGAACATCAAATGAATTTGTGCCATGTAAATACATTCAACATGGATGAGTTTTCTACATGACTGACTGAGTTTGTGTTTTTTAAATATCCTGATTCATTCAACATTGGTAGGCTACCCCACATGAAAAAAAATACTACAGAATACTACAGTACTTACTATAGAATGCTGTAGTATGAGCACGTGATGCCGCAGAGCTGAGCAGACGTTGACAAAACGAGCTCTTCAAAGTTATTATATTTTTACCTAAATAACAACGTTGAAACAATATTTTAACATCGGCTGATAAATTGTCAAGTACTTACCTTCCCAAAGAGCCATGGACCTCCGACCGAGAGGCAAGAAGGACGACCAAAACGTTGTTGATTCCCAAGATAACGCTACAGCTAGCAAGATTAGCATTAGCCCTCATAACTCAGACAACAGTAATTCCAGACTGTTGCTCTCAGCAGCCTCTTGCGAGCCTGCCGACATGCTGGCTACTCTCCTCCGGGAAATGCAGGATGGTAACAGAGGTCTTTCTATGAAAATTGATAAGAAATCGGCTGAACTCCATTCTTCCATTGACGACCTGAAATCCTCCATGAATGATCTCCTTTTGAGAACGACTGAGGCAGAGTTGCGCATTAGCACAGTTGAAGATACCATCACTCGACATGACCAGGTCTTGATACAACTGCAAAAGGACAATGCCTACCTCAAAAACAAGGTAGATCAGATGGAGAACCAGAGTAGACGTAGTAATATCCGTGTGGTGGGATTGAAAGAGGACAGCGAGGGCCGTGACCCGGTCCGTTTCTTTACTCAATGGATCCCGGAGGTCCTAGGCATAATCAACTTCACCAAGCCGCTGGAAATCGAACGCGCCCACAGTACATCAGCGCGGAAACCCCGGCCAGATGAGCCCCCACGAGCCGTCCTGATCAGGTTCTTCCGTTTCCAAGACAGAGAGAAGAGAAGATACTGCAACTCGCAAGAGCCAAAGGGGACATCACCATCGATGGAAAGAGGGTCAGCCTTTTCCCAGATATGAGCGCAGATCTCGCCAGACGTCGCAAGCAGTTCAGACCTGCCGCCAAAGCACTGAAGGAGAAGAACATCACCGGCTACCTCATCCACCCTGCGCGGATGAAAGTTCAGTACAAAGGCCGAAGCCATCTCTTCAACACACCGGGAGAAGTGCACACTTTTCTCAAAGAACTGAGCAACGTCTGAGCCAGGACGGTCTCTCTGGGGGATAAAATGCAGTTAGTTTGTTTTCTCTTATCCGGGAGTACGGTGGGAAAGGGCAGTGCCACGGGAGTGGGGGGAGGTGGAGGAGTGAACTGCTGGTATCTTCCGGTCACTATAATTGATTTGTACATTTTCAACTAACCGTATCTTTCCGGGGTGAGCTCTATTACATTTATAGGAGAGTATATTTTGGTTTAGTCCTTATCCACTGGGTGAAGCAATAAGTGGGCTTAGGCCCACTGCTTTCCCCCTCATATATGTTAATCTTTCGAAAAGAGACTCAAGCAGCCTTTACCGTGGGCAGTAAATATTCAGCCATAAATATCTATTCCCAACGTTTGTTTTCAACTTAGAGAGCTCGCAGGTTTTAGTTTACGCCAAGGTTTAGCTAGTAAGAGCAAGATGGAAAGCGAGCAGCAACGTATCTCTACAAGTGTATTCATGTTTGATTGTTGGGATTGTTGTTTTAGTCTGACAAACGGGGTGGGTGAGATTTTATTATTTTTTTCTTCCTTTTTTCTATGTTTATTGTTTCCTTCCTAAAGAGACACATAGGTCCCTTTTGTGCTCAAACCAAAGTTGAAACATTTCCTAATTATCTGCATATGATAGATTTCCATTCAGTTACATATTTGAAACCCAACCTATGCTTATTCCACTAAAATGTCACATTCAACGTAAAAGGTCTTAACAGCCCGATTAAAAGGAAGAGTCTATATATACCTTAAGAAATTAAAGGCTGACATTGTGTTTTTACAAGAAACACATCTTACAGCCAGTGAACACAAGAAATCAAAAAGGGAATGGGTAGGACAAGTTTTTGCATCCTTTTTTAACTCCAAAGCAAGAGGAACTGCAATTTTGATAAGTAGACACATCCCCTTCTGCGTCAACAACACCATCTCTGATCCCTCTGGCAGGTTTGTTTTGGTGCAGGGGCATACGTTTTCAGTCTTGAACCCTATTGAATATTTATGCTCCTAACTTCGATGACCATATGTTTATTCAGAATGTCTTCCTTCAGGTCGCTCAAGCACCACCAGGATGGCTACTGGTTGGAGGAGATTTTAATTTTTGCTTAGATACAGTTCTTGATAGGTCTTCTGATAAACCCTCACTTCCTACCAAAGCCAGCAAGCTCACCATGTCATTGAAAACAGTGGCACCCACAGGATCCCCGGGACCACCCATACGTAGAATGTATGCACACATGACTGTAAGTCGCTTTGGATAAAAGCGTCTGCTAAATGGCATATATATATATATATATATATATATATAGGACAGGAACTACTCTTTTTATTCACACCCACACAAGACACACACACGCATAGATGAATTTTTACTTTCGACACAACTGTTTCATAGAGTGTTAGATGTCGAGTATTTCCCCAGATTGCTTAGTGACCATTCTCCTCTGGTATTATCAATCTCCATTCCTACCAAGGTAAATGGAGCTAATATATGGAGACTAAATTCTACACTCCTAAAGCAACCTGAATTTTGTGCATTCATCAAAGAGCAGATCAATATTTTTACTTTGACAAACAAACCCTCCGCTCCTGACAGTTTCATTCTTTGGGACACATTAAAGGCCTATCTGAGGGGACAGATCATTTCCTATACTAAAGAGAAAACACAGTGCGGAACTGAGTGCCCTTGAATCTGAAATCTCAGAGCTAGAGAAAACCTACCAAAGAGGCCCGACTAAAGATCTATACAGGCTTTTGGTAAATAAAAAAATTAAATATAATATTCTGAACACATATCAAGCAGAGAGGGCCATCACTAAATCAAAACAGCATTATTACAAGCTCGGAGAGAAAGCTCACAAATTATTGGCATGGCAACTGAAAGCAGAGGAAAGTAAGAGGACAATTAATGCCATAAACTCTTACTAATGAGATATCTTTCGACCCTACTGAAATTAATAATACTTTTAAGAAATACTATGAAGACCTCTACACTTCCCAATCAAGCGATGATCTATCAGAGATCGACTCCTTTCTCTCCTCTCTCAACCTCCCATGCCTGTCAGGGGAAGACAGCGAGCGCCTGAGTGAACACTTCTCAGTTCCTGAATTGTTGGAGGCCATTAAATCCTTACCTTCTAATAAATCTCCTGGGGAGGATGGCTTCCCTCCAGAGTTCTATAAAGAATTTAGGGAGCGGTTGGTCCCCTACCTTATGGAGGTACTTAAAAAAATCCAGAGAAGACAACTGCTTTCCAGAGTCCTTCTCTCAAGCAGTGATTACTGCAATCCACAAGAAAGGGGAAAAAAAAGTGCGCCTCCTATAGACCAATCTCTCTCCTTAACACAGATTGTAAACTGGTCACCAAGATGCTATCTAAGAGACTGGAGTCATGTTTACATTACATTTACATTTAAGTCATTTAGCAGACGCTCTTATCCAGAGCGACTTACAAATTGGTGCATTCACCTTATGACATCCAGTGGAACAACCACTTTACAATAGTGCATCTAAATATTTTAAGGGGGGGGGGGGGTGAGAAGGATTACTTTATCCTATCCTAGGTATTCCTTAAAGAGGTGGGGTTTCAGGTGTCTCCGGAAGGTGGTGATTGACTCCGCTGTCCTGGCGTCGTGAGGGAGTTTGTTCCACCATTGGGGAGCCAGAGCAGCGAACAGTTTTGACTGAGCTGAGCGGGAACTGTACTTCCTCAGTGGTAGGGAGGCGAGCAGGCCAGAGGTGGATGAACGCAGTGCCCTTATTTGGGTGTAGGGCCTGATCAGAGCCTGGAGGTACTGATCATGTCTTCCCCTGTTGGTCAACCCAGATCAGACTGGCTTCATAATTAATAGATTGTCCTCCAATAATCTCAGAAGGTTCTTTGATATAATTCACCTTGCTAACAAAAACAAAATGCCTAGTGTCGCAGTCTCCCCTCGACGCTGAAAAGGCCTTTGATAGGGTTGAATGGCCATAACTCTTTCGCGTCTTGGAAAAGTTCGGTTTAGGTACCGTGTTTGTAAATTTGATAAAATCACTCTACAAATCTCCTAAAGCTAGGATTGCTACCAATGGGATTACTTCCTCCTCTTTCCCTCTTTATAGGGGGAACAGACAAGGTTGCCCAATTAGCCCCCACCTCTTTGCACTCGCCATCGGCTGGCTGAGGCTATTAGAACGTGCCCTGACATACATGGCTTTGAGGTGGGCCCCCATACCCATAAATTATCACTCTTTGCGGACGACCTTATCTTATTTCTAACAAACCCAGAACACTCCCTCTCTCACTTGCAGATCCCACTACAGTGTTATAGTTCTTTCTCTGGATATAAGGTCAATTTTGATAAAAGTGAAATCTTACCGTTGTCTGTCTTTGACCATCATACCATCAAGCACAAGTTTCCTTTTAGATGGTCGCCTATGGGCTTCACATATTTGGGCATAATGGTGGATGGTAATCTGAACAAACTCTATAAACTCAATCTGGCTAGTTTGTTGCAAAAGGTGGAGGTTGACCTTTGTAAATGGATGGACCTACCTCTCACTCTACTGGGTAGAATCAATGTAATTAAAATTAAAATGAAGATTTCTATATCTGTTTCAATCTCTCCCTATCCCTGTCCCGCAGCATTTTTTTCCTCTCTCGACAAGCTGACCAGACGGTTTATCTGGCACGGCAAAACCCCTAGTGTTGGCCTGGATAAACTGACCCTTGATTACAGTCAAGGGGGCTTAAACCTCCCCAATTTTAGAATGTACTACTGGGCTGCACAATCTAGGTTTCTGGCTCAGAGGTTTGACAATGGTCCCTCTCCCTCATGGTTGAACATTGAAAAGCTTGAGGTAAATGATGACACTGGGGCAGAATTGCTTTACAAATGGGACAGAAAATCTATAAAAACCCATCACAGACAACCCTTTAATCATACATTCTGTCCTGGCATGGTGCAAACTGCATGAGCTGTTCAGACGAGGGGGATTCTTTTCCCCTAAAACCCCTTTATGGAACAGTAGATTGATCCCTATGTTTTTCCAGAATAGTAACTTTAGACCATGTTCTGATAAGGTGATCACTCTTCTGGAACATTGTTACGAGGAGTGAGTTCTTATGTCTTTTGATCAGCTGAAACAGAAATACCACTTGCCTAACAGGGACTTCTTTAGCTACATACAACTACGAAACTTTATTAGGGTGACTCTCAAGGGACAATGGAACCTACCTAAGATGTCACCTGTTGAACAACTCTGCCACACAGACCAACCACTGTTCAAGACCATTTCCCGTGTATACGATGCTCTTATGTCAGGACTAACACTGCCTGGGCTAGATAAACCCTGACTTAGATGGGAAAAAGATCTGGGTATTAATCTTGATGAGGACCTATGGAGTGACCTATGCAGGGATGGTGTTACATCCACATTGAACTCCAGATACAGACTGATCCAGTTTAATTTCCTCCATCAGCTCTATATCACCCCATCTAGACTGCACAAGTTCAACCCAGATATCTCCTCCCTATGTTTTAGATGTGGCTCAGATTTCGGTTTCTGGCAGGGGGGTATGCGATACCATATCCTCAATTCACGGGGTTGCATTCCCTTTAGACCCGGAGGTCTGTCTACTGGGTAACTTTACTAACACCAATCTTAGCTTTATAGTATGGCTTTACCTAACATAAATATTGCTAGCGATTGCCAAGAAATGTATTGCCTTGATATGGAAATTGGATTCCTCCCCGCCAGTTGCAATGTGGCTATCGGAAGTTAATAGTTGTATCCCTTTGGAGAAAATCACTTACTGCTTGAGGAATAAGTTAAAGACATTTTACAGAATTTGGCAACCTTTTGACTATATGGAGAATCTCCCCCCACATATCATTGATTTAATCTATATATAATCCTCACATAATGTTTCACATGTAATGTATAATATGTAGCCTACGGCAGGTGATCCAATGTCTCGTAATTATTTTTTTCTTATTGTATAGTTGTATAATAATAATTATATATTTTTTTGTTACGCTCGTCTGTTACTGTCACTTTGTCCTATCGTTGTCTAATATCTTTTCACTTTTGTTTTGAATGTTCTTAATTGGAAAATGCAAAAATAAAATATATATATATAAAAAAAATAACTCTGCTGTAGTATATTGTAGAATATCCTACACACTCTGCAACACAGAGTGCCTGGACACAGCCCTTAGTCGTGGTATATTGGCCATATACCACAAACCGCCGAGGTGCCTTATTGCTATTATAAACTGTTTACCAACGTAATTAGAGCAATAAAAATATATGTTTTGTCCTACCCATGTAAGCCAATCAGAATTCAGCTCGGACCACCCAGTTTATAATGTAGAATAATATGACACACTGTAGTATCCCATGATCATGTACAGTACTTACTATATCATTTTGTAGTATACGGTAAAACACTAAAGTAATCTCTGCAAAAACACTAGTTTGCAAAAACCCGTCTTTAACTATAGAAATACGACTGTATTTCATTTGCATATACTCTGTCCGTTCCCCATCCCCATATCCAAATTTGTGCCACCTAGCACTCCGCGTTGCGTCCTGCTTAAGAACAGCCCTTAGCCGTGGTATATTGGCCATATACCACAACCCCTCGGGGCTTATTGCTTCAGTATACTATATTATTTTTTCATGTGGGTCAGTGCAGCATTATTGCTGTTAATAATCACACTGGTAAAAGTAGGGGACAAATCTCACCTGAATTTCCTCCCACTGGTATGGCTGTGGTAAAGAAGACCTTCTCTACTTTTGGACCTCCGTGTGGCTGGAAACAAACAACATTGACAGCATTGATGTCCACACAAATTCATCACCACTCAACCAAACTATCAATTCAATGTTAACCGGCATGTCAAACTGGTACTCTTACAGCTTGCTCTGGGTTCTGCTGGTTGTTGGCTGCAGTGTTAAGGATCCACTGCAGGTTCTGGTCGGACATGACAATGCTGGGCTGCAACAGGCTCTGGGTGTGGCTGTGGCTTGGGGTGAAAGTGGGGGCAGAGGCTGGGGGCACCAGGGCAGGGTTGGTGTTGCTGGCCAAAGGCACGGTGTGAGTGTGAGCCACGGCCGGCAGCGGCACAGTCTCTGTGGTGGCGACTACAGCGCCCAGAGCCGCGAGGGCTGGGCCTGGCACCACTACTGGCGCAGTAGAGGGCACTATTGGAGCAGTCTGGGCGGGCAGTGCCACGTAGTGGGCAGGCACATCTGGCGTCTGCAGGGCAGTGGGTAAGGGTACGAAGGTGGCATGGGGCTGGGTGGAGCTGACTGCGGTAATATTACTAATGGTGGCAGGAGGTGCTTGAACCTGGGAAGAGGGGGTTTGGCTTAGAGGAAGCTGGGAGGAAGCCTCCAGGACAGTGGTGGTGGTGGTGTGGGAGTGAGGGTGAGAGTGGGAACAGGAGGATGAGGAGGAAGGAACGAGGGAGAACGAGAAGGAGATGGGGGTGGAGCCATCGCCCATGGTGGACTGGCCAGTCTCCTGGCCAAAGGCTTCAACAAGGCTCTCTGAAAAATACGGGAAAAAAATACAAAGAGCAAAAGTTAGCATTGAAATGCACTGAAATCAACCCAAGTTACAGTTTATAGATTGTGATGGGTACTTGCCGTGAGGATGTGCATCGTCTTGACTAACACTGTTCTCCGGACTCTGGAACATGAGCTCGAAGATCCTCACGGGGGTAACACTGCTCAAGTCCAAGTTCTGAGACTAGCACAGATGTAACCAAGCATTAACACGATAGTACATGTCTGTCTTACAATACAGCTTTACTCTTTATTGATCCCTTATACAGAAACAAAATAAATATGGTTGTTTTTGCTGTCATAGTAACCCACCACATTATAAATTGTTCATACATGGACAAAAGCAGAAGGACCTATATAGTCAAATAAGGGCTGATGAAATAAAGCGCACACACTCACATTGTGGATGTTTTCTCTGAGCTCCGAGTCAGTCGAGATGAGGCTCAAGTCACTGAGGCACAGTGAATGATTTGCATCCTGTAATTAGAGATGAATAGGCCCAAATGACATTTTCCACTGCCTAAAAGCATTAACAGAACGAGACATGGGAGAAGCCAAGAAGCCTTCCTTTCTAGAGCAAAAGCCGTCTGAAGTCATAAAGATGCATAAGGATAGAATGTAATACATTAGATAATAAAAACAATCAAAACAGACTATACTGATAGCAGGCACAATGTTGTAGAAAGAAAAAAAACCTGACCACCTTAAAATGACTTCACAGGCTAATTAATCCATGTTAATAATATTAACAATACACTCTATTCAGCTAATTTTATCCAACAGTGAGTGCATACTTTTTCAAATTGGTGGCCACAAGGGAGTCGAACCCACGGCTATGACGTTGCTAGCGCCACGCTCTTAGCAAAATGAGACACTGTCTGAAATAGTTACTTTGATTTATGTATGGCTCACCTCGGACAAGGGGTGGGTGAGGGTGACACTGAAGGGCTGGCCCTTAGCCCCATGGCCCCTGACGTGACTCTTCAAACTGTACTGGCTGCTGAATGCTTTCTCACAGCCGTCGCTGGGACAGTTGAAAGGCTTCTCCCCTGAGGGAAGGATGGATGGAGGGGGAAGGGGCGAGACAAGGGGGAATGAGAGGAAGGGAGAGGGTCACCTTCACTGTATGCCAAGGAAATTCAATTTCCAATTGAAAAGTTGTGTCAAATCAAACATGATCACTTCCTAATATAAAATATCAGAAAAAGTTCAAATAAAATACAATTTTATTGGTCACATACACGTGTTTATCAGATGTTATTGCGGGTGTAGTGAAATGCTTCTGTTTCTAGTTCAGTAATATCGAACAATTTCACAACATACACCCAAACACACAAATCTAAGTAAAGGAAGTAAGAATATATAAATATATGGACAAGCAATGTCAGAGCAGCATAGACTAAGATACAGCAGAATATAATAGTATATACAGTGTTGGTATTTACAGACCGCACCACCCTCTGGAGAGACCTGATACAGCCGCCCGACAGGATGCTCTCAATTGCGCATCTGTAAAAGTTTGTCAGGGTTTTAGGTACCAAGCCAATTTTCTTCAGCCTCCTGAGATTGAAGAGTTGCTGTTGAGCCTTCTTCACCACACTATCTGTGTGGGTGGACCATTTCAATTTGTCAATAATGTGTAGGCTGAGGAACTTGAAGCTTTCCACCTTCTCCACTGCGATCCCATCAATGTGGACAGGGGGGGGGCTGCTCCCTCTGCTATTTCTTGAAGTCCACGATCATCTCCTTTGTTTTGTTGACATTGAGTGAGAGGTTATTTTCCTGGCACCACACTCCCAGAGTGTCTCGTCATTGTTGGTAATCAAGCCTACTACTGTTGTCGTCTTCAAACTTGATGATTGAATTGGAGGCGTACTTGGCCACACAGTCATGGTTGAACATGGACTACAGGAGGGGGCTGAGCACACACACTTGTGGGGCCCCAGTGTTGAGGATAAGCAAAGTGGAGGTGTTATTTCCTACCTTCACCACCTGGGAGCGGCCCATCAGGAAGTCCAGGACCCAGTTGCACAGGGTGGGGCTCAGAACCAACGCCTCGAGCTTAATGATGAGCTTGGAGGGTACTATGGTGTTGAATGCTGAGCTATAGTTAAAGAACAGCATTCTTACATAGGTATTCCTCTTCTCCAGATGGGATAGGGCAGTGTGATGGCAATTGCATCGTCTGTGGCTCTATTGGGGTGATAAGTAAATTGAAGTGGGTCTCTAGGGTGACTGGTAAGGTAGAGGTGATATGACCCTTTACTAGTCTCTCAAAGTACTTAATGTTGACAGAAGTGAGTGCTACGGGGCGATAGTCATTTAGTTCAGTTACCTTTGCTTTCTTGGGTACAGGAAACATTGTGGCCATCCTGAAGCATGTGGGGACAGCAAACAGGGATAGGAAGAGATTGAATATGTCCGTAAACACACCAGCCAGCTGATCTGCGCATGCTCTGAGGACGCGGTTAGGGATGCCGTCTGGGCCAGCAGCTAGGGATGCCGCCTGGGCCTGTTAACACGCTTAAATGTCTTACTCAGGTCGGCCACGGAGAAAGAAAGACCACAGCCCTTGGTAGCGGGCTGCGGCGGTGGCACTGTGTCATCCTCAAAACGGGCGAAGAAGCCATTTAGCTTGTCCGGAAGCAAGACATCGGTGTCCACGACGTGTCTGGTTTTCTGTTTGTAGTCCGTGATTGTCTGTTGACCATGACACAGAAGCGAGGCAACCCTCTCTGTGGCACCATTATAACAATAAAATTGCGATATTAAGCGCTACTCGGTGTCTCTGAGGTGTGGAATATGGATGAATGATTGGTTGACTGTCATTCTGAAATTTGACTGAGAATGTATTTTCCAAACAGAAGTAGCTGAAGTAAAGCGTACCTGTGTGTGTCCGTACATGCGTCTTTAGGTGATGGCTGGCAGCAAACGCCTTGCCACAACCATCATGGTCACACCTAGTGGGAAGATCACACAAATTATCTGTCAATGTAAGCCAAACAGCAATAGAGAAAAACGTGGAGATTAAGCTGATGAAAAATAAAAAATGAAGATTAGAAAAGCTGGTGCATAGAAATGGGGAAAAATTGGTGCACCACAAAGCAGTGTCATGCCCCTCACTGTTCTTCCAATACAAAACCATATATCTAACTAATAAGTACAGATAAAATATATAATCCCCCCAATGTGCATTTTTCCCACTCCTTTAGGCTACATTTGTTTATATGCATAGAAAACCTCAAACCAAGAAAAGGGCTTCCAAACATTAGCAGATAATGTCCTATATCCAAGGCAGCGGTCTTCCTCCCCTTGGGAAACATGTGAGAACTCACCGGAATGGTTTCTCCCCAGTATGAGTGCGAATGTGCTTCCTCAGGTCACTGAGTGTGGTAAAGTACTTTGTGCATCCCTCCGATTCACAGTTGAACGTCTTCCCCGTGTGCAGTCTCTGGTGTGCTTTCAGTCTGCCGAGAGGAGATAATTACAAGTAAATCAACCACGGGGAAGATTTAAAGGAGCTATGTGTAACGTTTGGGGGATAAATTCAATTTCCTTGTTTTTGAAGAATATGGTTTAGAGATTTATTACTGCTTTCTAACCATGTAACAATCCCCCCAAAAGTTATATGGGTGTGAAGTTGTGTACTATTCTCTGTTTTCAAACTCAGCAAACGAGAGCCAGTCGTGAAGTAGGAAGCAGTGAGCCAGACTGGATAGTTACAGTATACGTTTTGATTTGAAGGGTTAAGCATTGTTTGAAAAATGATGCACTCCTTTCGGGGGAATTTTTATTCCTTTACTACAAATATATATAAATACATCATTGACATTTAAATGGTAGGCCTAATTCCAAGCTCTTTTAACAAGAGCAAAAATATTTAGCGTCTGAAAAGGTTCTCACCATCTTGAATTAAATAAACATTAGTACACAGCAGATGTGCAAACACTTGTTAATGTGCAAACACTTGGGCCTAGAACATTAGGTGGCACTCCAAGAGAAAGACACCAAATTGGGAAAGAACCTAATCTTGCTTTAAACTTTAAGGACACAATCCAGGGTCATGTTGATTAGGGAAAGTAATGGAAAACCAACTTTCGCTATTCTTACTGGACAAGTCTAGGTAATCCTTCCCTGTTTCAGTCCGTTTTCTTCTGTTTGGCGCCTAATGAACAGGACCCGTGGCCTAGTAGACATGTAGTGCCACCATTTTCCCTTATAGGAGGGGACAGGGCAGCATGGTTCTGAGAGCAAAGTAATGTGATTACGGGGAAACAACACATTGGCTTGGCCGTGGTGATAAATGGACCTTGACAGGGGAGTCGATGGTGGCATGCTTCCACCACCGCCAGTCTCTGTGGTCTTCGGTTCAATGTCACAACACTGGAGCCACTGGCTGACTAGCCTACTACTGGCGTGGCTGAGGGTCTCCTGTCATGCCTTCATTGAGTGCTAAACCAAAGAAGCTAAATGCAGCAGATACTACAAAACCAAGAACAAATTAGAAAACAAATTATAAAACTAAAATTGGGAGACAAAGTCCTTACCAATTAAGCTAGAACACCCAACAATGCATAAAAGCACTTCAGTACTTGGGAGAAAAAAATAACTAAATACTAACATTATTAGATCACAATGAACTGACAAAACGATTGGGCCTACAGACAGACTGTGCTGTAGATAAGAAAAGCAAGCACATCCTCTTTCTTGATAAATCCTTTTTTATGCAATGTCAGACTGAATGAAAAAAACTAGGCCTAAGGCTGGCACAATTACAATATAACTGCATAACTGACGGTTATGGATGAAGACAGTCAAAAATAAATTAACTGTCATATCTGGGGGGGGGTTGTGGAACAAACAGCTGCCTGAAGATGGGAAAAGTTTTGCTTTTAGAACTGTTATAAACGTGACCTCAGTAAATTAGCTGACCAATAACAGGCTGACCACACCACTCGCGTAGCGTGTGCGAGCTTTGCAAAATAAATGTAGGAAACTGTTATTCAATTATTGCACCCACACTGCTCACGAGCGTCTGCGTTGCCAAGAGCTAAAATAGAAGTCCTTATAATTTCTGATGCAGATCGCGCTGCAAGTCCTGCCTCTCCCATCTCCTCATTGGTTTATAGAAGCAGGTACCCACATGCCACCTCCTCATTGGTTATACCCACGTGGGTGATTGAAAGACAAATACTATGAAAGTTTAGATGCCAATCACCATATAAGTTCAAATATGAAAAAGCCTGGAAGGAGGAGAGATGACTAGAAACTATTCGGTTGACTATTTTGTGTGTGGATTCATTGTCGGAGTAGAGGACCTTGTGCATTTCAGGTAAAATAACCTAATGTTTTTATCTTAGGACAAATTAGCTAGCAACAGCAAGCTAGCTAAATATGACAAATTACCTAACTAGCTAAATTGCATAAATGTTAAATGCTTTTCGAACTGTCCCCAAATTAATGTCACTGGTTCAGAGTTTGTTTTGATATTTTAACCTGCGTTTGGTGTAGGTGGACAAAATAAATGTATCCACGATGGGTTTGGGTTCCGTGTAACAGTCAATCAAAAGTCCATGACTGTCACAGCCCTAGGCCTACACATTGTTTGCTAATCTACTATGGAAGAATACCTCTGAATGGATGAAGGCAGGGAATAAAATTAACACCCGTCACATGTAGGTAGATTTTGGTATTGGCGGGTAAGAATGTCTATTTCACCAACAACATTGGTGGGTGGTCAATTTGCACGGCTCTACAGTGAGTATTACATTCGCGAATAAAAAGTCAAAAGGTCAAGTTCGCTGCTCTGGCTCCCCAATGGTGGAACAAACTCCCTCACGACGCCAGGACAGCGGAGTCAATCACCACCTTCCGGAGACACCTGAAACCCCACCTCTTTAAGGAATACCTAGGATAGGATAAAGTAATCCTTCTCACCCCCTCCCCCTAAATATTTAGATGCACTATTGTAAAGTGGTTGTTCCACTGGATGTCATAAGGTGAATGCACCAATTTGTAAGTCGCTCTGGATAAGAGCGTCTGCTAAATGACTTAAATGTAAAATGTAATGTCAAGCATGATCACGTGCTGGTTAGAAAGATGCTGCAATAGCGTTTTCAAATTATTTATGCCGTTTTGTTTCATAACTACGAATCGCACAAAGAATTACAAATCCTATATCTCACCTCGCGTAGCAACACTGCCTGGTAGGGGAGCTGTGCGCACTGAGTGAAGTGCTGATAGATTCATTTTTGGAGGCGCTGCGCACACACGGTCAGCCCGCTCATTAGGCAAGATTAGGCGTCCGTTTGTGACGGCAGATTGACGAGAGCGGCATTTTCTGAGCCAAACTAGCCAAGATGCACCTCCAACAACAACACATAAAACCTAACTTAATTCTGCCAAAAATAATGACAATTTCTCTCAACCAGTGGCATACTGGCTTTTTAGGTGAGCGCTGATGCCTCCCTTTGATAAGCAGTGCCCACATTTTGGAGGCAGAGCGCAAAAAAAACGCCGTCTATGCTTGGTTCAGATTTTGTACGGTCTAGTTCAGCCTTGATTTGGCCCAAACATAGATGTCAATAAATTACTTATTTTCAACTTTCAATCAGAACCAAACATTTGCCTGACTTCAACATGCGTAAAATACATGTATTTCAAACAAACGGAAAATACCCTTTCACCTTTCATTCAGAACCTAATTTGAATGTAACTTCAACGTCTGGAAAACACGCCATTTTGCTTACTGGGACTGGGGGGTAAAAATGTGTCTAATTTAGTCTAAAGTCTACAAAGTTAGACTTTGTCCTCGTGAATATTGGCTATTTACATTGTTTTGTTCACAAGCTGAGTTGTTTTTCAACGTTAGTCGAGTCTGCTGCCTCAACTGATACTGATGATAGACACACTTGACACTACTCAAGCAGCCCCATTACCACGGTAACCTCCCGGCCTTAAAGAGGCAGCTGAACATTTTGTCTCTGATATTTTGGATAAAGGAATGAAATTGAGCAATTTACCACATTACTTCTAATACATTTCTTATTTAAGAAACAAGCATGGTCATCTGCTGTTTTGTGTTCTTTTTTTAATGGTAAAATCTGAGTGGCTGTGGATGGTGGACCCAAAAGTATATTTTAGCCCCGACGTGTAGGCTGGATGTCACTTGACATTTTTTATATTCTATTGATTTTATATGTAATTTATTACCTGTTATCTTTCATCTACTATCGATCCATCTTCAGTATAGGCCTACATATACAGATAACTGCCAAAATAAAAGGAAACACTTGAGTAAATGAGGGATACAATGTATATTGAAAGCAAGTGCTTCCACACAGGTGTGGTTCCTGAGTTAATTAAGCAATTAACATACCCATCATAAATGAACATGCCCAGTTGCCCATTATTTTGGCTACCATGATTACAATAAGAGATCTCAGTAACTTTGAAAGAGGGGTCTCAAAAGAGCTTAAAGGGTGTGTGTGTGTGTGTCTCAGTCACACTTATGGGAGATTCTGGAGTGGCGCCTAAGTCAGCATTTTCCACCACCATCAACAAAACACCAAATGGTGGAATATTTTGTGGAAGTATGGTGTTGCATCCCTCCAATAGAGTTCCAAACACTTGTAGAAACTATGCCAAGGTACATTGAAGCTGTTCTGGCTCGTGATGGCCCAACACCCTATTAAGACACTTTATGTTTGGTGTTTCCTTTATTTTGGCAGTTACCTATAGATATACAGTCATCTGATTAGTCAGCATGTCTGGGAATATTTCGACATACAGCTAGAAAGTTTTGTTAATCAAGCCTCACCTGTACAGGGTGTTGAAGGCCTTCTCGCAGCCCTGCACGTCACACTCAAAGGGCTTCTCCTTGGTGTGAACGCGCACGTGGATCTTCAGGCTGTAGGAAGTGAGGAAGGCCTTGCCGCAGCCCAACTGGTTGCACACAAATGTGTACTCGCCCCGGTGGGTCTTCTGGTGCGTGCGCAGGTTGCCTGCCGTGCTGTAGGTCCGTGTGCATCCCTCAAACATGCACTGGTACCTCTTCACCTGAGTGACAGACAAGAAGATAATTACTTTCTTAATGAATCTTTCCTTGATTCTTTGCGACATCTCTCCTCGCCTATCGAAAGACTTTGGATAAGGTCAGAGGGGAAGGACCTTGGACCTTCTCCAATATGGTTGAGAAGGAGGCGAGGCGATAGGATGAGAGCCAGAGTGAGAAACAAATGAGGTGTGTTTGCACAGGTAACGATGATACGGCGCATGAGCGTGTAAGTGCACATGACATCAGTGACTCGACCCCCCCCATCCATTTCCATCTGACTGATTCTGCTGTGCACCGTGTTTCAACTCAGCAGTCTCCGCATTCAGTGGCCGTGGCAGTCAGGCAGTCTTATGGCTCTGTTCTGTTCTCACACAAAAGGCCCGGGGAGAGAATAAAGCCGGCTCTTTTCCCCTCCTCCGTATTCCCATAGAACACACAAACCCACATTGTCATAACACAAAGCCTTCCCATCCAAGCTTTATCTCCCACCCCCCTATTTACAGAGCTTGCATTATATCCCATAACTTAATGCCTTGATCCTCTTGTAGACTGGGGGTTTTAAAAAATTACGCTTTGTTACGCAAATTTCAAGAGAAAGTCAACCAGCCCTGACTGCGTTAAAATGACACTTTTCCCTTAATAAATAGTGAACAACAGCTCACATCCCCTTATGTAACTCCTGGATAGCCACATTGCACACAGAGAGGCCCTACTAGACACAATAGTGAAGCAGCCTGTCCAATCCAATTTTTTTTTTTTTTTGAGCTAGCGGTGCTCTATTATTGATACTAGGCCTAATGACTGACTGGTTGTGCTATTCATTCAAGTTTCAATGTCATGTACACAAGTAACAGTGACATGCCTTTCTTGCAAGCTCTAAACCCAACAATGCAGAAATCAATATCAATGTAGTACAAATAAAAAGGTAGAGCAAAAACACACGAGAAATAGAACATGGGAATGCAAGAAGCTATAAACAGGATCAGTTCCAATACCATATTCACAATGTGCAGTTTGTATAATGGAGTGATAGAGGTAGATATGTCTAGGGGTAAGGTGACTAGGCATCAGGACATACGACAAACAAAGTAGTAGCAGCGTATTTGATGAATGTGTAGAGTCAGTATAAATGTGTGGGCATGTGCGTGTGAGAAAATTAAGTGAGTGGGGGGGAAGAAGCATGGACCCCACACAGTGAGGAGCCTGGCTGCCGGTGCTGCTACAGCGTACCAGCTGTACTGTATTGTTATTCAACCCCCACAACTTCACGACTGACTCTCCCACTTCTGCAGCATCACTTCAAATCAAACAGGTTCACTAGAATGGCATGCCATCGCCTCCCACATGCACAGTGGGGAAAGAGCACTCCAGTAGTAGGCTACACAGAGAGTGTCGAATGCAACTAGATCCTGCTAAGTGTACTGGAAAGGTATGTAAGAATGCTGCAAGGCCTACTGAAAAGGTATGTAAGAATGCTGCAAAGCCGACTGAACTGCTATGTTAAGGACTGCTTTGTGTTGCATTGAGAAATTTAGAACACATAGGCTAGAGAAACATTGAAATTAACATCTGCAATGTTATGAATCCACATCTGCAATTATGTCAAAAGGAAATAAGGAGGACACACATTTTGGAGAAGCAGCATGAACAGATGCCAAATGAATTTGGAGTGATTGTATCTTTGGCTCAGAGTCTGTAGATGAGATTTCATAAATCCAATTGTAAGTAAGCAAAATGCATTTTCTCTCCCTCAATTACATCATGCAAGTAGCTAGGCTAGGAGGGGACAGAGTGGACTGGATGGGCTCCAGCAGAGCACTTCAACACAAAGACAGCACAAGTACCCTAGTGGCAGTGGCCAAGTCGCCAACATGGTGACAGAGGGGGACCCTGGTAACAAACAGAAACTTGTTGCATTGAGGGTGCAATATTTGGCCGGGACTCATCATGATTGGTCAGGAGTAGTGTTGAACTGACCACTGGTGTGACCCTTTGGGAGCCTGTTGTTACGGTGCTACTTTGCATTCTACGAAGAAATAGCCTGGAGGTGCAACCCTCCAACTAACTCCATTGTACAGTGCTCTTTTGCAGACCAGCGTGCCTTACACAATGATTAAGAGCTATATGTAAAGTCTGCAACCACGAGACCTTCCATCATAAAGTACAACACAAATAATGACACTGCACAAAATTCAGATGAATAATTTACTATGTGTGCTGTTCTGTACACAGGGGAGGAGGGGTTAAACATTTACCATATAAAACAATGCAGTGGTGGAAAAAGTACCAATTGTCATACTCAAGTAAAAGTCCCCCAGTAAAACCCTACTTGAGTAAAAGTTTGAAAAAGTGTTTGGTTTTAAATATACTTAAGTATCAAAAGTAAATGTAATTGCTATATTTTCCTACAGTGAGGGAAAAAAATAAAAGGGGTCGAAACATTATGGTTTGGGGGTGTTTTTCTGCTAAGGGGACACGACAACTTCACCGCATCAAAGGGATGATGGACGGGGCCATGTACCTTCAAATCTTGGGTGAGAACCTCCTTCCCTCAGCCAGGGCATTGAAAATGGGTCGTGGATGGGTATTCCAGCATGACAATGACCCAAAACACACGGACAAGGCAACAAAGGAGTGGCTCAAGAAGAAGCACATTAAGGTTCTGGAGTGGCCTAGCCAGTTTCCAGACCTTAATCCCATAGAAAATCTGTGGACGGAGCTGAAGGTTCGAGTTGCCAAACGTCAGCCTCGAAACCTTAATGACTTGTAGTAGATCTGCAAAGAGGAGTGGGACAAAATCCCTCCTGAGATGTGTGCAAACCTGGTGGCCAACTACAAGAAACGTCTGACCTCCGATTGCCAACAAGGGTTTTGCCACCAAGTACTAAGTCATGTTTTGCAGAGGGGTCAAATACTTATTTCCCTCATTAAAATAGTTTTTCTGGAATTTTGTTATTCTGACTCTCACTGTTCAAATAAACCTACCATTAAAATTATAGACTGATAATTTCTTTGTCAGTGGGCAAACATACAAAATCAGCAGGGGATCAAATACTTTTTTCCCCTCACTAAGTATCACACAAAAATCAAATCACATTCCTTATGTATGTTAAGCAAACCAGATGGCATGATTCTCTTGTTTTTTAAATTTACGGATAGCCAGAGGCACACTCCAACACTCAGATATAATTTACAAACAAAGCATGTGTTCAGTGAGTCCGCCAGATCAGAGAGTAGGGATAACCAGGGATTTTCTCTTTAAGTGTGTGAATTAGACCGTTTTCCTGTCCTGCTAAGGATTCTAAATGTAACGAGTACTTTTGGGTGTCAGGGAAAATGTATGGAGTAAAAGTACATTATCTCCTTCAGAAATGTAATGATGTAAAAGTAAAATTAGTCAAAAATATAAATAGTAAAGTAATGTACAGATAACCCCCAAAAACACTTAAGTAGTACTCTGAAGTATTTTTACAACACTGAAAACATGTGGAACCAGAAAGGTCTTGAGGAGAACATAGCTCGCTAGGCAAATCAAAGCATTTCATTCATCCAGTGAATTTACTCTCCCTGCTCATGCCTCACGTTGCTCCCTTTCAACCTGGGGTCTCTATTTTTACTTAACACAACACACTAGGCTAATTGTGTGTTGAGATCAAGTACATTTAAATCAGGGAGTGCAAAATCCCTGATTTACAAACCACCTTGCATTCCAAATGACTACTCATTGTGTGATCAAGATTAGTGATTCTGCACCTTGCCTTGCCCAAACTGATCCCCTCAAATATGCTGTATGACCTCCACACAGCGTCACATAATGCATTTCAGTGGTGGTAAGCCAACATACCTCCCGTTGCTTGGTTTCTGGACACTCGGAGTGCAGAGTGAGGGTGGCCCCCTCGATGTTGCGTGGCATGGCCATGGACCCCGGGTTGATGATGAACTGGATCTGGTCGGGCGAGATGGTGTGATGCACGTATCCCTGCGACATGCCATCCTGGTCACCCATGAAGGTCATAGAGCCCTCCTCCTCCTCGTCCAGGTCCCCGTCGACTAGGAAAGTGCCCCCGTCGTCATCCCCCACGCAGTGTCCATGGTCCTCCTCTCCCTCCTCGTCCAGCCGGATGGGGTCCTGCTCGATGAGCACCGTAGTGCGGTCGTAGACGCGTGAGCCCGAGGGTGCCGACATCAGGTCGTCGTCGTCTTTGTCGTCGTCGTAGTGTGCCATCTTGTCTTCATCGTTGTTATCGCGCTCGAGGCGGTCCACCTCCAAAAACATGGAGGCCTCCGTGCGAGGGCCACGCTCGCTCATGGTCCCGGCTGGGCTGGCCGCCTCTGGTGGGTGAGTGTGCGCAGAGGACGGCGTGCTCACTTGCTCCTGCACAGAGGAGGATAGACAGGAAAGTGTGAGGGCGGTGGCTTTGATGAGTCGTGCTGTGCCACTTCAAAGTCAATGTGTTCATTTTAAATGCAGGGAAGCGAGTGCTGACCTACCCTTCTCTGAATTTCAAAACAATTCTGTTTACAGAAACAATCTCTCTGCTTGCTACATCTTGACCCATTGAAGTAAAGAATATAACAAATTATGAGTCCTTGTACCTAGAGCCTAGCTTCATTCAGTGACCTGGGCTAACCCTGTAGCTATTTGGCTAAATGGGGAAGGCCTACGTGACTCCCAAGCAAATACTGTTAACAGGAAATTTGAGGGAAAAACAAAAATGCGTTGACACTTGAGGCTAATATTTCCACCTTCCAAGAGCAGAATATACTTGGAAATATATTTGGTGGAGTATTGCAAAGATAGGTAAGTGGGACAATGCAGAGCAGTTATTTTTAATCCAAAGACAAGAGTGGAACATTTGCTATTGAAGACAACACCTGGCTATATTGAGAATACAGCTAGAGAAGATAACTGAACAGTTCTCTGGCAGTGCCAGTTAAAAGCCACCAAATCTATAGCCTGAAGTTTGGTTACAAAAGTGGTATAGTGTAGGCTACTCGTCATCTTCAAACATGCCATGCATAGCATCATGTCCATTTGTCTAAGGTGGACAGTTATACCTATTCCCTAACGCTGGAGTGAAATAAAACTAATCTATTCACTACGATGCATTGGAGTAAGGTCTAGATGTAGCTATAAATGGATTTAGGCTAATTCATGCAACAAAATCCATGAGTATGACAGTTACATGGGAAGATTTGAGTCCTTTCCTTTAAGCAGTCAGCTCAACTGCAAAGGCTACTCATATTTTATGGAGAAAAATGTGTCAGAGTGGCTTACAAATAGCAAATAAATCCAATAACAGCCGCATGGACCTCTATACCAGGAACTGAATACCAGGCAGTGTAAGCAAGGCATTAAAAATGGTCAGACTCCAGCCACCCAAGTCAGACTGTTCTCTCTGCTACCGCATGAGAAGCTGGACCGATGCACAACATATGTAAGCAACAAAATCCTGAACAGCTTCTACCCCCAATCCACAAGACAGCTAAGTACTGTAGTTAGTTAAATAGTCAACCAAATAGTTACCAAGAGTATCTGCATTGACCCTTTTTGCACCAACTTTTTAGAATCATCACATACGCTGCTGATACAGTTTATGATCTATCCTGTTGCTTAGTCACTTTATCCCTACCTATATCTACATTTCTACCTTCTATTACCTTGCACATGGACTCGGGACTGGTACCCTGTGTATATAGCCAAGTTATCGTTACTCATTGTTTATTTATTCTTTGTGTTATTATTATTTTATTATTTCTGCTCTGTATTGTTAGGAAGGTTCGTAAGTAAGCATTTTGCAATTAGTCTACCTGTTTTTACGAAGCATGTGACAAATAACATTTGATTTGGATTAATTTGAATGGTGTAGAATGGTCTATGTTCCTAGGCACTAACCATCTTGACACCCATGGAGTTCTAGAACTTTCTGATTTCATTTGACAGCACAGTGATTTATCGTGGAAAATAAGCATGTTTGAGATCAATTGACACCCTTGACCATGAAGCATTGAGATTTATTTTAAACTGCAAAACCCTTACACACCACTGCACTTTCATATATCAGGGTTGGCTGGCCTTCTCTAGTCAATGGTAAACTTTTATTTACAAAGCCATTTTGGGTTTACAACCATTTTATTCACAGGACTTAATCATACTAACTGTTCCAAATGTCCAAACTGAATTTGGTAAAAATGGCTTTTATGAACTCTGTACAAAATACTTTTCAACTGGTAGAACTTATCCTGATTGGTGTTTTTAAATCATTGATGAAGTATTTTGAGGCTGATTCCCTGACCTGTCAATGTTTTAAAATGTGAATTCTGTGTTTTTTACTAGATTACCTGTCGTTTTTCATTTTCTGTCTGTAATTGTGTAATGACTTGGTGCTGCCCATATTGGCCAGGAATTTAAATGAGCCCTTCCTGGTTAAATACATTTTAAAAAAAAAAACCTTAGCTAGGATTACACCAAAGCTATTTACAAACACTTTCATGAGACAAGTTAAAGATGTCATGTCACACTCATCTGTGATTTCGCCTTTTGACTAAAGGCTCCAGACAGCGCGACCACATAACTAATAGCTAACGTTAGTTCGTGCAGTTGTGAATAGTTGTAATTATTTGGCAAGGTAGCTAACGTTGGGTGGGCAGGTAACTTTAGAGTTGCAAGGACAACCAACTTCCATCCTGATAACGTTCGTAATAACTAGGTAACGTTAGTTAAATCAAAAACAACCAGCTGTCAATAGTTAACTAGTTGACTTCGATCGACATGACAGTTCAATTAACTAGCTGGTTAGCCAACGTTAATATGCAAACGTAAATGTCTCGCTAGTTGAACACTTCTACATAGCATGTTAACTAAAAGGAAAACATGACAGCTAGTTTTTTTTGACAATGCAACGGTATTTCGCAAACGTTAGCTTTAAAGATAATGTGCGGGTTGAAAATGTCAAGCTAGCTAACGTTAATCTACGTTTCAGACTAACGTTAGCGATACCACCAATGAACGCGTTCACGATAAGCATCTACCAAGCATACAGCGTAAAACAACAAGCAGGGTATTTTACGCTTAAGATATCGAACGCTACTAGCTAACTAGTTAGGAAACGTTAGTAGTTAACGCTAGCTACAAATCTGTGAACTAACGTAGCGCTAGCTAGCCAGCCAGCTAACGTTAGCTTGACTGGCTGTATGTCGATAAATCTCCCGTCAAAACA
This sequence comes from Oncorhynchus gorbuscha, assembly GCF_021184085.1. Lineage (NCBI taxonomy): Eukaryota > Metazoa > Chordata > Actinopteri > Salmoniformes > Salmonidae > Oncorhynchus > Oncorhynchus gorbuscha. The sequence continues at coordinate 57,824,823 of NC_060187.1, forward strand.
GATACATTGAAGTAAAAGTTACAGGGCTCCACTAGAAACATATATACAAGACAGAAACAATTTACCCGTGCAGCGCAAATGCCGACTTGGTTTATGTTTCGGGTAGCTTAGCACTTTCTTCCCATCCCCTCCCTAGTGATACCATGATTAAATAGAAACGTCATATTTCAGCCTAACCCTCGTGTTGTATTCTGGGAAATATACCCCTCCCATGTACACTAGTACCCCCTATAATGAAATCGAAACTACTAAAATTAAATATACAATTTAGAATAATGCAAAGCTACAAATGCAAATCATTTGATTTGTAATTCCCAATCAGTACTAACAGCCAAAGGACACATGTGACAGTGGGTTTATTAAATTCCAAAACAAACTTTTTTCCATTTGCTTGCTAAATGGGAAAGAAACATGAAATCGCCAAACCACAACTGTTTGAAATACTTTCATATATAAAACGATCCACTGTTTTGCCTTCACAAAACAGCACATTTATTTTCTTTAAATAAACTTGTAAATATACATTAAAAATGGTCAGTTTACTACAGCTACTCAGTGACAGAATATTAGCTGTGCATCAACAGTTTACAGGTTAAACATTGCTTGTCAAAACATTGATTTGAAATAAACTAAGGAGAGTAGGCCTAAACAATTGGACTGACTGGATATATACAAAGAGCCATCTATATGAATAGGAACTTATTACAAATACAGAGCTGTACATTAAACTAAAATAGTGTCTAAAAGACACAGCAGGAGCACCCTCTTCTATTCAGGAGAGGTCCTGGACTAGGAAATGCTGAAAGAACTCTTGGGTCTTCCTCTTCTCTGCAAGGTCCTGCTTCGTGGGTGACTTCAGTAGCAAGGCAGCAAAAATGGTGGCTGTGAGGGATGACACAGGGCACAATGTCAATAACATAATAATTACTAACTGGCACTTGATGTAAGATTAAATTAGGTTCACTTTTTTAAAAATATTATGCATCAAACAAATTTAATTAAAAGGAAAACACTGAAAAAGGAACTAAATCCAGAATCTGACCCAGCATTATTACAGCCAATATTGTAGCTTTTGCTAGTTTTGTATTACTAGGCTATATTTTCAACTAAGTAAATAAATGATAACTGATTGCCCTAAGGTGAAAAAAACCAAACATACGCACAGTATCACAGCACAGAAAGACTATGGCCTTCGGAATATAAAACCCCAACAAGATTCCATAACCATTTGCATGCCTTGGAATAATCAGGCATTTATCGCAACAGTAGTCTTATTGTTGTATTGCTTCATTGCATATTGTGACATATGGAAACCAACAAATAGGAAAGCTTGTTACGGCTTCTGATCTTAAACTTGCACTGCTCGACTTTGTAAACATTGAACCTCTTGGGTATTGGTCAAGAAGACCATGAAGTTTAGTTTTAACCCTTTCAAAACACATTCAGTCAATTGTTTGTGTGTTTGATAAGAATGCAAAATGTGTTACACATTTTTCCATTTCACCTTACCTAAAATATTGACATCCAGGCTATTGTGTGTAGAATGCTTCAACAACTCACGGAGAAAAGCCGCTATATAGTTAAACACGTTTTTATGGCACTGAGGTAACAAGGATACAACCTGAGGATGAAGAAAACATCACTCAATACCATAGACAAGTTAAAACATGAGAGCAAGTCACAGCCAATTCCCCACAACTGGGTTGGGTTCATTATGGCGCAACAGAAAATGTTGTCCCTCCCTATTTCAGAACATTTGAAGCCTAATGAACAAGACCTAGTACAGTAAACAATCATTACATACAGAATATCCTACTATAGGGGCACTGAGAAAAGTAATGTCTACTTTAAAGAGTGAGTTGAATTGGTACTGACCTTTTTACACTGACTGGTGTTGGAGCAGCACTCCAGGCACTGCTGGTACAGGGAGAAGGGGACCACAGGCTCAGGGAGGGCATCAAGGAAGATGAGCAGTGCTTCTGCCACAGAGTGGTTACTGCCAGCTAGGGGTCAACCCGGGTCAAGGGGCATCAAACACTTAAAAAATACAGAGTAGACACTAAGACTTAATTTATCCAGGGTTGTGTCCATTAAGGCTCAAAATGGAAAACTTTTACAAAATGAAATGAGTGTTTCTTATTGGACATGTCCAGGTAGTCCTCTGTTTCAGGCCATTTTTCTTCCGTTTAACGCCTAATAAACACAACCCAGGTGTATATCAGTTGTTAAGGATACGGAGTGAGTCTGGCATGCCAGTGTCAAGACAATCCCTTATCTCCACAAATTCACTGCGGAGCCCAGGTTGTTGAAATAGTTCCCCCTAAAAATAGAAGCAAAAGGTTATAGAGTTGTACTGTAAACACATAACTTCAAAGCACACAGAAAGGTAGCCAGCAGGGATCAGGAGAACTGCATTCATGTCAATATTGTAGAGTATTATGCATTTCACTTTTTTAATGAATCAACTAATAAATATATTTATTTGGCCCTTAACATTCAGCCAGTTCTGTTGAGTCATTCCAGCCTGTTGGTGGTTGCCAGAGACACAGAACGTTTCCAAACATTCCTATTTTCAATCCACTGGGTTGCTGTGGTGAAAGAGACTAATATGTCTGGGAGGACACCAAAAGCTGCCCAACTCCCTTTGAATTCTTTGATGCTGTGCAACTAACTGCGAAAGGGGAGGTAAGTAGGCAAAAGGTAATAGCCAACATCCTTGAAAACTAGAGTATTGTCAAGAAACTAATGCCTGATTCCGACCCAAGCTGTACTGGTTCAGATTTATTTATCCTTTTCATTCTCCCTCCCAGGCAGCAACAACTATTGTGGAGGCATAGTACAGCTCAGGGCCAGTACAGCTCAGGGCTCATTTTCCCAATATTATATATATATTATATATTTATATTTATTTAACTATGCAAGTCGGTTAAGAACTAATTCTTATTTACAATGACAGCCTACATGTAAATGTTCAATCTTACCTTAACATTAGAATTATTCCACAATACTGACAACAGATCAGCTCCTAGAGAGATATCACCTTATGGCTGCAAATATTGAGGCAGCATATTCTAATCCTTACCCTATAATCACAGATTCATTTGGCACATCATTGCACATGTTACAAATCATGAAATATATTGAGGCAAAATTGTGTAGCCTATCAATAGAACTCAATTGACTGAGCATGAAATTGATTTCAATATGTTTGAAATATAAAGGGATATATATTCTATAGGTCTACTGTAGGCCTATGCATTAAATAATGAAATCTCCGTTTTCATTTGAAGCATCTTTTTATCTTTTTCTTGTTCAGTTGTAAAGACATTGGCAACTTTGTATTTCAGAGAGACAGAAAAACAGCTTGATTCTATGTTTAGCGGAGATCTTCTGTGTATAAAGTGAGGGGCAAAAACAGCATCCAATGACACACCTAGATGTTCTAGGTTTGGCTCAGTAGTGCGAAAATGGTAAAGGATTTCAGTCCTGACCTGTTTAGGAGCATTACGGTATAGGTGGTCCACCATCTGCCATATCTCTTTAGGGATATCCAGGGGCTTATCGATGATTAAAGTTCTGGTCTCATCACCTGACAACGTCTTTAGAAAGAAGAAAAAAAGTGACATTTTAGCGAAATGGGTTTAAGTCCTTTACCTAACCTTTCTTGAACAACATGTCCTTAGAGGACAATGTGCTGTAGCTATTCATGCTGCCTGTATTAATAACTAGCGAGCCAAAGACAAAAAAATATATGTATTTAAAAAAAATGGTGAGAAATCTTTGGGCTTCTTTATTCTCAGAATCTATCATCTTTTCATCTGGTCAATTTTAGAATAACACTGATTGAAGATCAAACAAAAAAGCAGAAGTTTCTGAGGAGGATTGCTCTAGCGTACACGACAGCATGCTGTTTTGCAACACTAATGACCCTGTGGATATTCCCCCCTGGCAACAGTGTGTTCTGGGCCAATGGGTGATTTGATTTCCTGTTTGGAAACCCACTTCACACACAAAATCTCCTATTTGGTTCACACATCGCAAAAAGCAGTTTGTTTTTACAAAAGAAGTACACTTTGTAAGACAAAAAGGAAATGATGGGGGCTATAGCAAAAAGCTTACGAACAGAATTTCACTTGAGCTTTTATGTTTAGTGCAAATGTGTCTAGTCTCTCGTCTCAATGAATTCGGGGAATTTTGACTGCAGCTAGTTCAAGATTTGCACTTGCTGGTCATTTTTAGATAATTGATAACAAATTCAAACACATATTATGAGCAGGACAGAATCCCCCCAGAGTACTTTCACATTTAATTGTTTTTATTCTGGGCAAGGCTTTTCATACAAAACAGCCTTGAAGAGTGGGACATTTCCAGGCCACGGTCAGCTGATTCTTCACCTTTCTCCCAACATGTGAAATATGGAGTATGCAAGTGTACAATGGTGGAAACTCCTTCAGCCAATGCTTAGGTTACACCAATATAATACTTTTAAATCCACGATGGGGATTGTACCAGACCACAGCACACTTTTGGAGAAGTGTGAAGAATGGGAAAGCAGCCTTCTGAGTCAGACTGCACCTGGATCGTATTCACTCAGAACCATGAATTTGTCCAATAAGAAACGCACATTTTTGCTTAACATTGCAAAATATATATACAATAGTGAACACACTCCTTGCTGGCTATACTGAACTCACCAGCTCCCGGATGGTCTCCAGGGGCATTTCCTGGATGGGGTCCCTCAGTTGGCACAGGGTCTGGATGGACGAGCCGAAGCAGCTGGGCAAGTAGTTGCCCAACACAGAGAGAAAGTAGTCCTTTCCCCGATCCAGGTGGAGCACCAGTATGTCTTCGATTTGCTGGCGGCCTGCGTTGAGCTCCGTGGCGGTGGAGCGGTTCACAAATACCTCCAGGTCAATGTCCACGTTCCCACCTTGGTGAACAGTGCATGGACGGGTTCAGGTATATTTCAATGATTTATCAATGGAGGAACATTTCAGAAAAGCACCAATTCCTTATTATCAATTCCCTGAGACACAAATGAACAGGGTTGTGTTAATTTGGGATCAAATGAAAGAAAACTCCACTGACAAACTGAAGAAGGGACTACTTGGACATGTCCAATAAGAAACACAAATGATTCAGTTTCAAATCGTTTGAAAATGTTTTCTGTTGCGTGACCTAATGAACATGATCATGCTCTGTAAATATATATATAATATATATATATATATATGTTCTGTGTGGAAACTTGTTGACAAATGGTGCTGATGAACCACAAGCAAAGGTTGTACTGTACACTAAGCATTACTAACTGCAATTGAATGTGTGAAGGCAACCCTATTAATTTATATCTGCATCACTACATTGACAATTTCAGAACTAAATGAGACAAACGGTAAAAATAAAAACTATCAGCAAGACCCAGAGGCAAAGAGCACTGAGGCACATCCACCACTCCTTCCATCCTAAGCCTTGAGATATCACCATTATTTACAAGTCTCACGTGCTAGACAGATCTGAAATTGCTTCCCTGCCATTAAATAGTGAGTTGAGAAAATGCCTCTATCAATTGCAGTCACAGGGAAAACTCAAATCTATCATTCAGTCAGAACAGCGCTATGATGTGGTCTCTCGCGTCATAGCTCATTACATTATGTCTAACATAGCGGGGGAGGCCAGGTGCTTACATAAATTAATATCCATTCCTGAATCTAAGTCTTAGACCCTGTTCTAATAAGTCAGAAATGCCATCCGACCTTCCTTGAAGTACTCACTGATCTGAATTAGTTAGGTTGAAGAACGTAATGGGGTGGCAACCTTGCTTTCACCCAGCCAAACTCTAGATCTGGGGCTGTATGTATCAGATGTTTTAGAGTAGGAGTGATAATGTAGGATCAGTTTTACATTTGAGATAACAATTAATTTGATTACATGGACAGGGGGGGGGGGGGTACCAGATCCTAGATGAGCACTTCTACTCTGACATGCTTGATACACACCTTCATACAAATGCTTACCTCAAGAAAACACGGAAGAAAGAATAGGGCCATAAGTCCTGCTATACTCACCCTGAGCGATGAAACCCTTGGCCGGGTTGGCGGTGAGCCAGGGCTTGCAGTAGGTGCGCTCATCCAGCTTCTGGATGAACTCAAACTGGCACGGGACCTGCCCGTCGTTGTGGAGGGTCAGAGTCTCTGCCTGGTGCTGCATGAACTTCACATCTATGAAGTGGAACTGGGGAGGGAGAGTGATTTGGATTAGGTTACACAGGTAAGGAGTAGGGGTGTGAAAATCACAGCGTTGATTACAGAAATGATTACAGTTGATATGCAGCCATTGTCAATGGTAGGGGATGTCGGCTTCAATATCCTAAATGGCATATCTAGAACCAGACTACAAGATGTCAGGTCGAAAAACCGCTACGGCCCTGATGGAGAAATTGCAAAATAATTGCTCTGCAAGTGCAAGCACAAAGTGCATGCTCTCAAACACCATACGTGGCATTAACAACAGATTGTTGGACGTCTATGAACACACTGTCATACATCACTGCAACGAGCAGTGGGACATGATCTACGTACTGACAACATGGAGAGGCACACAACATAGAACTTAAAATTACATTAATACCATTGTGAGGGGGACAGCAGTAAGGAAAGTGCCGTCTGGTAGGGTTTCCTCTAGTTAACGCAGTCAAACTTGGCTATAGCGTAAAAATTCATGAAAACCTAACGTACAGGTAGGATTAGACTAAGGTTAGCAATGTGGTTAGGTTTAAAATCACATTTTAAGAAGATCAATTGCAGAAAAAGGCTTTATGACTTTGTGGCTGTGGTAACTAGTGACGACCAGTATTCACCAACTACTTATCTTATAGAATTCAGTGTGTCAAATCGGAGGGTCTGTTGTCCGGGCCTCTGGCAGTCTATGTGGGTGCCGCTAGGTTAAATTCTTGGACCGACTTCTCTGTATACATCAATGAGGTCGCTCTTGCTGCTGGTGAGTCTCTGATCCACTCTACTCAGATAACACCATTCTGTGTTCTGGCCCTTCTTTGGACACTGTTAACTACCCTCCAGGCAAGCTTCAATGCCATACAACTCTCCTTCCGTGGCCTCCAATTGCTCTTAAATACAAGTAAAACTAAATGCATGCTCTTCAACCAATCGCTACCTGCACCTGCCCGCCTGTCCAACATCACTACTCTGGACGGCTCGGACTTAGAATATGTTGACAAATATCTAGGTGTCTGGTTAGACTATACACTCTCCTTCCAGACTCACATCAAACATCGCCAATTCAAAGTTAAATCTAGAAATGGCTTCCTATTTCGCAACAAAGCATCCTTCACTCATGCTGCCAAATATACCCTTGTAAAACTGACCATCCTACCAATCCTCGACTTTGGCGATGTCATTTACAAAATAGCCTCCAATACCCTATTCAATAAATTGGATGCAGTCTATCACAGTGCCATCCGTTTTGTCACCAAAGCCCCATATTACTACCCACCATTGCGACCTGTATGCTCTCGTTTGCTGGCCCTTGCTTCATACTCGTCGCCAAACCCACTGGCTCCAGGTCATCTACAAGACCCTGCTAGGTAAAGTCCCCCCTTATCTCAGCTCGCTGGTCACCATAGCAGCACCCACCTGTAGCACACACTCCAGCAGGTATATCTCTTCTGTCACCCCCCAAACCAATTCTTACTTTGGCCGCCTCTCCTTCCAGTTCTCTGCTGCCAATGACTGGAACGAACTACAAAAATCTCTGAAACTGGAAACACTTATCTCCCTCAATAGCTTTAAGCACCAGCTGTCAGAGCAGCTCACAGATTACTGCACCTGTACATAGCCCATCTATAATTTAGCCCAAACAACTACCTCTTTCCCTACTGTATTTATTTTGCTCCTTTGCACCCCATTATTTATCTCTCTACTTTGCACATTCTTCCACTACAAATCAACCATTCCAGTGTTTTACTTGCTATATTGTATTTACTTCGCCACCATGGCCTTTGTTTTTTGCCTTTACCTCACATTGTATATAGACTTATTTTTCTACTGTATTATGTATGTTTGTTTTACTCTGTGTAACTCTGTGTTGTTCTGTGTGTCGAACTGCTTTGCTTTGTCTTGGCCAGGTCGCAATTGTAAATGAGAACTTCTTCTCAACTTGCCGACATGGTTAAATAAAGCTGAAATATGTGTATTTTATTTTTATTTTTAGGAATTCCAGGACTGCATTGACCCCTAGCGGTTATACACAGAACCACATCTGAATTGTGAAATCAAGTCATTTGATTTTTTTTTTAAACATTTAAAGCAATTTTTTCAAAGTGCAGTTTAAATGTTAAGAAAAAAAATGTAAAAATTGTACATGTTGCACAGACGTTCTCCCTCATTTTTACTCCTGTTCGTAAAGAGCAGAGCTCAATTGATAAGAGTCGTTCACAAGGTCCCGCTGCTGTCAATGTTCACTGATAATGTTCACTGATAATGTTGCATTGTGCATTATGAAAGACCAGAGAAATGTTAACATATTCTTCATCTATAACAATTCACAGTAGAATCACTCACCTCTCGCCTGGACAGCATTACGGACGGAATGCACTCGTTCTCCATCTTGTCCAGCGAGCGCACAATTTCCTCAAATGTATTTTTGTAAGACTCTTCATTCACCAGCTTGATCTGAAGAAACAGCAGAGAAGGGAGGTTAAAACACAGATGAATAGGGGAAACAAGAGGCATATCATTATTTTAACATTGTAAAAAATGCCATGCAACAGAATACCTAGAATTAGAATCCAAATACTTGTCATGAATGGATAAATGAAATGCTCAAAAGCACAATTCTAAAAGTTGTCTGAACTCTAAATATATGGCTCTGGGGGAAACTCAGACTGGTCACAAGGATAAAAAAACAAAAAAACACTTCCACTATGGAATTCCCATATTTGGTCAAGATGAAACTCTTCCCACCACTTTGCTTACTCTGCCCCATAGTGTGACTAAGATTGTTCAGATGGGCTTTTTACAATCTTGGGTTATCTATAAGAATCTTTGCTTATGACTCCCCAGGCTAAACCAACCAAAACCTCATGGTCTCTAAGAGGTCAAAGGACAGATGGTGGAAACTAATTCTCACCCCGATCTCCAGCAGGGAGCTGACTGGCTTGTGGTCGCTGGTCTTCAGGTCCATGTGACTCTGGTAGTGCAGCTGCCGCACATTCTTGCCTCGCCACAGGATCCGATCACACCACGCCGGCACGCGACACTTTTCACTGAGGGCGTGAAACATGAAACTAAGAAATTTTGGAGACAGATTCTACGCAATAAGATAAGAGTTTTGTAATACTTTATTCTGCAGCTATAATGCTTTAGAACATATTCTAAGAATGTATGAGCCTTTGTAATGCATTATAAATCAGGCTTATGGTATATTCTGTCTCCCTATCAATATTCCAACTCAAAACGCCTTACTCATTATGCAACAACCATAAGACATTATACATGTTCTTACGATGCATTATAAATGGTATTATAATGCAATATATCTGCAGGCTATTAGTTAAGTGTTATTGTTTTCTCCTTTGCCTTTATAGAAATACTAGACATTTAGAGAGGAGAAGTTACCTTGTGTCCCATTGGTCAGAGCCAGTGTCGTATTTGTAAGTGGGCAGGAAGCCAATTTCTCCCTCCACAAAGCCCACGAAAACAGCCTTCTCATCGATCTGCCTCTTCAGCTGAGGACCACAGAGCCACAACAAGACATCGTGACAATTACCACACTCATCAGGGTGTAATGTGACTGGCACTGAACACAGAGATTAGCAGTCTTATTCATTAGGGCATACTGTAGCAAAATGTTTTGCAATGGAAAATTTGTTTCTGATTGGACAATTTCAGGTTGTCCCTCCCTGTTTCAGATCAGTTTTGTTCAGTTTGGAGCCTAATACATTTGACACTGGGAACATTGTTGTGGAACTTTCAGATATTACATAGAACAAACCTGCCTGTCTGACAGAGTAAGGAATCATGACATTTCTATCTGCAATGTTCTACAACATTTGCCAACTAAACGCACCCTAGAAGTAGACATTTAAATGGCTTGAAGTTTAGCGGCTTGAGATGACCTACCTGGTCATAACTGTGCAGAGTTTCAAAATCCTTCTTGGCGATTAAGTCCTTCACATCGTCAACGTCAAGGTCACTTAGCCTGTAGTTGAGATCTCCCAGCCATAGGACCACACTGTAAGCAAGGAAAAGATGATGCATTGAGAATATGGAAAATCATAGAAATATAACTACTCTTCTATAATTCTATTTCAATACGGAAAATGGTGGCGGTGGCTTTGCATGTGGTTCTAGAACTCATCCCATTCTACAACTGCATCAAAACACTGCATTAATTTCAAATGTTCACCTAAGACATTATAAAGTTATGTGAAATTGGCAAGATGCACTGGTCTTGTGATCAAAGGTTTACATAATACATTCGCTATTTTGTTTCCTTGAGAGAATATCACCATGCCGGAATAAATACAAAGCATGGTGTTTCACCACAACAACCAAATCCAGGGTCCTGTTCATTAGGCACAAAATAACAAACAAAAACAACAGACTGAAAAGGCCGGGATCTTCTGGACTCGTCCAATAAGAAAACTCCTTTTTGTTTTCCTTTGCAAAATATTTTCAATGTGTGCCCTAATGAATACGACCCAAAACATATCCAATAAGAAACGCTCATTTAAATGTTTTGGCCCTAATGAACACAACCCTGAAAAGTGGAAATACTGCTTTGTACTCAAGACTTGTTCATACTCGTGCTTCATGATGGTGAGTGGGACCAGCGCGAGGTCGTGCTGGCGGAAAAGCAGCCTACTGCAGATATCCTTGTAGTCCTGGTTGCGCCTTTCGTACTCCTCGATGTGGGCGGCCAGGTGGGAGTTGACCACACAGATGTCAGAGTTGTGGAAGAGGAAGCGGATGGCCACAGCACCTTTGTTTCCCTGAGGTGAGAAGTTTGTAAAACATTTTATATTATGTGCCCCTATAGAACAAACCATTTCCCTGCTGCATCATGAAAAGTGGCACAATCAGTACGGTTTCAGAAAAAGCTTTGTTTATCTAGCAGTGGATACGATCACATGCAACTTCAAATACAACTAGTGCAAGTTATTAACAAACACGGAATCAGATGGTTATTGTCAACAACATTGCAGATGTCAGAGGATTGGTTAGCTAGCAAGCCCGTGAGGCAAGGTAAAATATCACAAATAGACTTAGATAAAGGCAGAAGAATAAGTAACCTGTTGAACATAGCTATAGCCATCAGTCTTGTGTGTTTTCACGGTCATCACTCACTCACAGTTAAGTTTGTCAAGGTCCCGACTTTAGCGTTAGCTATCCTGCTACAGAGCTTGTACCGGGATGCGCTCGCATCACCCGAACTTGACATCTGTTTGTATACAAATAAATAGCTCTATGAACAATAGGAAATCCAATGTGTTTAACAAACATACCTGGGTTCCATGTCTGGTGTATTTGAGTGAGAAAAACTGGTTTTCTGAACCATGGTAAAAAGCCGAGTTTGTAGGTAGAAGGGGTTGTAGTGCAATAGAACTCATTATCCCAACTGTCAAATGGAAGCTAAATGAAACTAGTGGACGCCAGCCAATCTGCTGCTCTAAACTGCTAAGCAGTTGATTACAACCCGCTTAGCGGCCAAGGATATGTACTCCTACCATCGCTCACGCCACTTACCATTCTACCCATGATGCCGGTGCCCACGGTCTCTGCCTCCATCTCAGAGATGTGCTTGGCGTGCTCATTCCTCACGTAAAACAGCAGCATGATGCCCACCAGACGAACCAGTTTCACCTGTAGGGATACACAGGGGTCATGGATCACAGACAGAACAAATACACTGATCAAGCATTTGCTATTAGCCTGATCCTGGATGTGTTTGTGCTGTTTACGAAACACCTAAGGTCGTTCAGGTAGTGTTAGCGGAAGGGGTAACCAAGAGGACCGCAGTGAAGTGGCATACAGGACAATACAATATTGTTCATGCCAATACTGCAGGAGCAAAAATGCTAAATTGCTAACAGTCAGTTTGTTCCACATTCAATCCTGTCAAGAATATAAACCGAAGTAGGATATAACCCAACATTACCATATTAATGTGAAACCAGCCATTTCACAGATTCTTGCCCTATGCTATGTCAATTACGAAGCGACCAAGTGTGCTAAATTCACACCAGTGACAGAGGACTGACAAATGACACGTCATTTACAAGCCTTTGAAAAGAGGAAGAAGCAGTTGGTGTTGAGTCAGCAATTTATAAAAAGGGGAAATAGGTCTAGATAAAAAGAAGATCGAAAAAGAGAAGCTCATGTACAAGCTTTCACCAGGTTAACAAAACCACACTTTATAGTATAAAAGGGAAGCAAATAAGTCATTACAACATTGTACCACCTTGCTTTGGAAACATCTGTAGTACAGCGACACTCAATTGTACCAACTGTGACCACATGCATCCTTCCTTACTCACTGACATGCATGTGTTTGGATAAGTGAAAGGAATATTAGCACCCCACTTCTTTTACCAATCCAACCCTCATATCGGTGAATATTTGATTTTAAGGAAGGAAGGATGTGTTTTTTGGCATATTCAAACAGGACCTTAGTTCTAAAAAAAGAAACATGCATGTAACCTTCCCCACAGTCACATTAAGGTGACTCCTGTCTATCACAGCCTCCTGGTTTCAGCCAATCAGTGTGGCCGAATGGACAAAGCAAAGTGGTATGATGTTGTAATGACTTATTCAAAACTGTAATATCTTATGCTTCACGGAGAAGTGGCTGATCGACGACACTATCAACATACAGCTGGCTGGTTATACGCTGCAACGGCAGGATAGAACAGCGGCGTCTGGTAAGACAAGGGGCGGCGGACTATGTATTTTTGTAAATAACAGCTGGTACACGATATTAAGTCACAAGCTATTGTCTCGCCTAAGGTAGAGTATCTCATGATAAACTGTAGACCACACTACCTACCTAGAGTGTTTTCATCTGTTTTTCGTAGCTGTTTACATACCACCACAGTCAGAGGCTGGCACTATGACAACATTGAATAAGCTGTATTCCACCATAAGCAAGAAATCGCTCACCCAACAGTGGCGCTCCTAGTAGCCGGGGACTTAAATGCAGGGAAACTTAAATCCACTTTACCAAATTTCAAACAGCATGTTAAATGTGCAACCAGAAAATTAAAAAACAACTCTGGACTATCTTTTCTCTACACAGAGACGCATACAAAGTAGGAGGTCGACCGATTATGATTTTTCAAAGCCGATACCGATTATTGGAGGACCAAAAAAAGCTGATACCCATTAATCAGCCAATTTATTTATTTATATTTGTAATAATGACAATTACAACAATACTGAATGAAAACTTCTATTTTAACTTAATATAATACATCTATTTAGTTGCAAATAAATAATTAAACACGTTCAATTTGGTTTAAATAATGCAAAAACAGTGTTGGAGAAGAAAGTAAAAGTGTAAAAAAGCTAACGGTTAAGTTCCTTGCTCAGAACATATGAAAGCTGGTGGTTCAATATTCCCAGGTAATAATTTTAGGTTGTAGTTAATATAGGAATTATGACGCGCCGACTACATCTCTCTATACCATTTGTTTTTCATATACCTTTGACTATTGGATATTCTTATAGGCACTTTAGGATTGCCAGCCTAATCTTGGGAGTTGATAGGCTTGAAGTCATAAACAGCGCTGTGCCTCAAGCGTTGCTAAGAGCTGCTGGCATACACAGTAAAGCTCTGTTTGAATGAATGCTTACGAGCCTGCTGCTGCCTACCACCACTCAGTCAGACTGCTCTATCAAATCGTAGACTTAATTATAATAAAAACAGAAATACGAGCTTTCGGTCATTAATATGGTCAAATCTGGAAACTATCATTTCGAAAACAAAACGTTTATTCTTTCAGTGAAATATGAAACTGCTCCGTATTTTATCGAACGGATGGCAACCCTAAGTCTGAAGATTGTGCAATGTAACAGCAATATTTAATGCCATGTCATAATTAGATAAAATTCTGGCAAATGAGTTTAAGTTCGCAACAAGCCAGGCGGCTCAAACTGAACGCAAGAGAACTGGCAATTTCCCTAGTTAATATTGCCTGCTAACATGAATTTCTTTTAACTAAATATCCATGTTTAAAAATATATACTTCTTTGTATTGATTTTAAGAAAGGCATTGATGTTTATGGTTAGGTACATTTGTGAAATGATTGTGCTTTTTTTACGCAAGTGCATTTTTTGTTAAATCACCCGTTTGGTGAAGTTGAAGTAGGCTGTGATTCGATGATAAATTAACAGGCATTAACATTAACATTGATTATATGCAACACAGGACAAGCTAGTTAACTACACATGGCTGATGATATTACTAGGTTAACCCAGTGATTACGTGAAGATGTTTTTTTTATAAGAAAAGTTTAACGCTAGCTAGCAACATACCGTGGCTCCTAGCAGCCACAAGGTCCTTTTGACGCTGCACTCTCGTAACAGGTGGTCAGCCTGCCACGCAGTTCCCTCGTGGATTGGATTGTAAATCGGCCATAATCTGCTTCCAAAAAGGCAGATTACCGATTGTTATGAAAACTTGAAATCGGCCATGCCGATTAAATCGGTCGACCTCGCCCTCCATTTGGCAAATCTGATCATAATTCTATCCTCCTGATTCCTGCTTACAAGCAAAAATTAAAGCAGGAAGCACCAGTGACTAGATCAATAAAAAGTGGTCAGATGAAGCAGATGCTAAGCTACAGGACTGTTTTGCTAGCACAGACTGGAATTATGTTCTGTGATTCCTCCGATGGCATTGAGGAGTACACCACATCAGTCATTGGCTTCATCAATAAGTGCATTGATGACATCGTCCCCACAGTGACCATACGTACATACCCAAACCAGAAGCCATGGATTACAGACGACATCCGCACTGAGCGAAAGGGTAGAGCATGCATGAGAGCACCAGCTGTTCTAGAAGACTGTGTGATCACGCTCTCCGCAGCCGATGCGAGTAAGATCTTTACACAGGTCAACATTCACAAGGCCGCAGGGCCAGACGGATTACCAGGATGTGTATTGCGAGCATGCGCAGACCAACTCTCCCTGTCCAAGTCTGTAATACCAACATGTTTTAAGCAGACCACCATAGTGCCTGTGCCCAAGAATACTAAGGAAACCTGCTTAAATGACAAGCGACACGTCGCACTCACGTCTGTAGCCGTGAAGTGCTTCGAAAGGCTGGTTGACATCAACACCATTATCCCAGAACCCCTAGACCCACTCCAATATGCATACCGCCCCAACAGATCCACAGATGATGCAATCGCTATTACACTCCACATTGCCCTTTCCCACCTGGACAAAGGGAACACCTATGAGAATGCTATTCATTGACTACAGCTCAGAGTTCAACACCATAGCTTAGTGATGAGTTGAGGGTACTAAGGACACTGAGACTAAACACCTCCCTCTGCAACTGGATCCTGGACGTCCTGACGGGCCGCCCCCAGGTGGTAAGGGTAGGTAACAACACATCCGCCACACTGATCCGCAACATGGGTGCGTGGTCAGTCCCCTCCTGTATTCCCTGTTCACTGATGACTGCACGGCCAGGCACGACTCCAAACACCATCATTAAGTTTACCAATGACAACAGTGGTAGGCCCGATCACCAACAACAAGACAGCCTATAGGGAGGACGTCAGAGACCTGGCCGTGTGGTGCCAGGACAACAACCTCTCCCTCAACGTGATCAAGACAAAGGCAAGGATTGTGGATGACAGGAAAAAGAGGGCCCGAGCACGCTCCCATTCTCATCGACTGGGCTGGAGTGGAGCAGGTTGAGAGCTTCAAGTTCTTTGGTGTCCACACCACCAACAAACTAACATGGTCCAAGCACACCAAGACAGTCGTGAAGAGAGGGCACGTCAAAACCTATTCCCCCTCAGGAGACTGAAAAGATTTGGCATGGGACCATAGATCCTCAAAAAAGGTTCAACAGCTGCACTATCGAGAGCATCCCGATTGGTTGCATCACTGCTTGTGGTAAGGCAACTGTTCGGCCTCCGACCACAAGGCACTACAGAGGGTAGTGCGAACGGCCCAGTACATCACTGGGGCCAAGCTTCCTGCCATCCAGGACCTCTATAGGCGGTGTCAGAGATTGTCAAAGACTCCAGCCACCCTAGTCATAGACTGATCTCTCTGCTACCGCACGGCAAGCGGTACCGGAGGGCCGAGTGTAGGTCCAAAAGGCTTCTAAACAGCTTCTACTCCCAAGCCATAAGACTCCTGAACACCTAATCAAATGGCTCCCCAGACTATTTGCATTGCCCACCCCTTTACACTGCTGCTACTCTCTTATCATCTAGGCATCGTCACTTTATTTACTCTACCTACATGTTCATATTACCTCAACTAACCGGTTCCCCCGCACATTGACTATACTGGTACCCCCCTGTATATAGTCTCGCTATTGTTATTTTACTGCTGCTCTTTAATGACTTATTTCTTATTCTTATCCATATATATATTTTTTAACTGTGTTGTTGGTTAGGGGCTCGTAATTAAGCATTTCACTCTAAGGTGTTGTATTGTACACCTGTTGTATTCGGAGCATGTGACTATTCAAATTTGATATTTGGACTCTGGCCCCTCCCACTCTAGCTCAGAGTGGTTATCATCTTCAGCCGATGAGGACACCAAGTTTGGGCTGGGAAACAAGTTTAGAGTGTGTTTTCTAGAAGTGTTTGTGCATGCATCAACAATGAAGGTTGGGACCTTGTATTGTTGGGGATGTTTAATGCATGCTACTGAAACCTTGCTAGTGTTGGTTATCTTGTTATATATATACATTTGTTCTGTCGCCAGCTGGTAGCATTGTTACCTCATGCATGTTGTCAATTTACAGAACTGCCAGCCACTGTAACTATTGCATGTTTGTAGCTATTAAGTATTAAGTGCATGTTTCAACTACTAGAGAGTATGTTATATTCAAACTAAAGTTGTGGAAGAGTCTAGAAAGCCTGGTGTACTAATGCATGTTCACTTGATTTACAGCCTTGGCCTAGTAATTAAGCAAAGGTGCCCCTTAAAAATCTCTAGCTGGTTGGAGAGACATGGCCATAAATCCTGACTGTCAGCTAGCTTCATCAGTGATTAGCTCCTCTCTCCACTGATATGTATCCTGTAGTAGGTCTACTGTGTTAGCATGCCTAATGTGTGTGTAATGCTACGCTATGTACAGACAACATTACCCGTTGTTAATTTCCTTTCTTTCGCAGAACCACAAGATCGTTTGTGTGGTAGTGAACTAAAGAATACAACTCTGAATATGGCCACATCTGCCTGGTTCTTGCTGGACCGCCTTTAGTGGGTCAGACTAAAGTAGAGTCCGCATTAAGCCACTAGCAGATGAGTGCATCTACAGCAAGATGTTTTTACATTACTATTAGGACACACAACCTTGTGGCAGTAGCAAGACTGGGCATGACAAGTGGCCAGTGGTTAACTGAAGGAGAGGGAGGTTCTTACTAAGGCGTACTTGGCGTCTGGATGCAGCCCCTCAGACACAGCCTTCATCCACTCGGTCTCCTTGGGCGTGTCGTTGAAGAAGAAGGCCTCCTTGCTCAGGTCCAGCTCCTGGAACCTGCAACACAGGGTCATGTTCAGTAGGCACGGAAGGGAAGAAAAAAAACGGGAGGTACTATCCGAAGGTAACCAATTGATAATCATTTTGGTTTTCCGTTGCTAAACGTTTTGCGACAGTGTGCCCTGATTAACATGATCAAGGGGAGCATAAGTCCTCTCTTCTCAACTGACTCTTTATTTCCGTTTTTATTTAACCTTTATTTAACCAGAAAAAGCCCATTAAGACCCAGTCTCTTTTTCAAGGGAGACTTGGCCAAGAAGGCAGCAACAATCAATACATTACAGAATTAAAACATACAACAACATAATCCAGCCTAAAAATAAAAAAAAGCATTTACACTCCTCCGTGACAGTCTCCCATCAATATTTTAAATTCAAATTCACTCTTCTACAATTGAAAACCTTGTGTTCAAGATCCTAATTTGCAGATTAGATAAATGTTATTTAATCTGAAACACCACAAGACTAGTCGTGCACACTGGAAAGGAGACACGATTCATAGAGGTTTGGCTGAATTGGCTCAGTTGCTGCTGTAGCAACTACGACAGTCTGCCCACTCAACACAATCTATGACTTAATTCATCGTCTTGTTGTGGGGTCTCAGACACTGACTGTACCATCTATGTGGGCTATGGATTTAGAGGGGAATTGATTTGTAAGGCCTGGGTGGATGGGACTTACCCCACGCAGTACATGTCAGGGGGAGTGGATGTGGAGCCCAGCCAGGGACGGAGGCTTTCTTTGGGGGTTTGGCCGTTCACATTGTATGTGCCTATGAAGAAACTGAGAGAGAGAGAGAGAGAGAGAGAGAGCGAAGTGGTAAGTACAAAGTCAGAGAGTGGGAGCAAAGCCTAACACTGCCTAATATAGGCGTAACTGATGAACTGTGCGGGTGTATGGCAGACATGACCTTAGCAAGCCCCTTCAGCAAGAACCTAAACACTTCACAGAGCTGTGTGTGTCCACCCCCAGAGGGCATTGCAGTATGAATCACTTGTCATGACACTGTCCATGTTCTGTACAAACCTGCGTCCTAATAATACTACCTCCTGAAATGTGTACTTTTTCACTAACATAAACCAATCATTTACTGTCAAGTTCATGAAGGGAATTGTACAAGTGGGTGGAGAGATTGGGACAGAAGAACCAAAGCTTGTTCTCACCAAGACATTTGTAAAAACCCTTTTGCTTAAAACCTGCATTAGAAATGAATTACTATGAGTTTGGATAGTAGGAATTGAAAAGCAACAATTTCCTTCAACATTACATGGAAATGGACAATTTGTCAGTTATAGCTATGACATGCTTTTTCACAACTCAACACTGACATCCTGTTTAATGCTAAATGTGTCAACCCTGTAGCTTGCGGTACTGACTGTTCCTGATATTTGTGATGAGTCATCGATGTTAGTTTGCATAATACAAGTTGGATAGCTACAAATACAAAACCTGGGTGGTTTGAGCCCTGAATGCTGATTGGCTGACAGTCTTGATTTCAGACCGTATACCACAGGTATGACAAAAATATATATTTACTGCTCTAACTACATTGGAAATCAGTTTTTAATAGCAATAAGCTACCTCAGGGGTTTTTGATACATGGCCAATATACCACAGCATTGTGTAGTGCCTAAGAACAGCCATTAGCCGTGGTAAATTGGACATATACCACAGCCCCTCTGGCCTTATTGCTGAAATATACCCTTTTCACATTATTGTGCCAACCCGGAGCAAATTGTGGTAGCTGGGATATTTTTTTAACATTGTCCTTTCCAGATGTGTAACCAGAAAAGCGCAGTACAAGTCAGCTTGGCTTGTGAATCAAGCAATATAGTAGCGGGCTAGTCACTGGTCCAGCAATGGTGGATGCCTAATCAGCCCAGCACAGTATAGCTCAGCAGCATGAAAATGATATAAGAACACATGTTCAGTGACGTTGATAGGGACAGAGGCAGGGCGGGTTACCTGAAATTCTCCAGGTAGGTGTAGATGTCCTCGTTCTTGAGCAGCTCACAGCGGATGAGGTTGTCGCGCAGGCCAAACTGTGGCATGGCTAGCATTGTGGCTTTGTTGGACGCTGTGTGGCTGGACTGGCGTACCAGGTCATCTCTACCCTCGCGCTTCAGCTCATCCCAGCCCTCACGCTTCACTTTCCCTTGGCTGCAGGGCCCACAAGATGGACGTTTTTAAGTTGCAATAATTGTGCTCGGTGGAGGTTTCAGCTACCTTAGTTGAATGCACTGACGTTAGGTCGCTCTAGATAAGAACGTCTTCTAAATGACCAAATGTGTGTATGTGAGGGGACAGGAGTGTCAGAAACATAGTTACACCCCTTTATTACTGTATAACATCTCCCACAACAGATCTCGTTTGTGACTAAACCAACTAAAGGTATCACAAGAGTGTGTTTGCACTTGGCACCAAGTTCTTTCTTGTGTAGAGCTACAGGCTATCATTATTTAATGTCCAGGATTATTTGTGTTTTTTTTTCTTAAGTCATGATGTTCATTAACCTGGCTGGAAGCTAATGTCGTGAGAGACGTTATATAGTGATTTTGTAATAGGGTCAAGGGCCTAATGTACCCACAACACAAACATTTCAATGTCGTCATTAATACAGGAGAGGGGTTAGAGGGCGAGATGAGAAATCCAATATGGCACACTGGTCCTTTTATCCTTCTTCAAGCACCAAGCCATTTGCATACTGTCAGAGAGAGGAGAGTGGTGTTCAGTACTTACCTCTCTGGGCCGGACTCTACTCTGGGGCGCTCCACTCCACTGTTCACCCTCTTGTTCCCTTCTACTGGGGATCTGCTTACTGCGTTCAATGAGTTCCCTGTTGAGTGAGTGAGTGTGAGTGAGTGAGTGAGTGAGTGAGTGAGTGAGTGAGTCATAAATCAAGAAAGAGAGAGCGGGAGGGAGTTGAAAGAGAGAAAGACAACAAGGGAGAGAAAGAGCGAGCAAAAAGGAGTTGTAAACCAAGTCATTCTAATCAGGTAAAAGCATTGCCATGTGCCAACACTAATCCTATAAGGCCCCTGGAGCTAGCAATGCAAATGCTTCACCTGTGGAGAATCAATCAGCTCATGCCTGAAATAGACCCCACACAAGTCAATAGTGAAGTCGATTTGGTCCTTGCCTACTCGGAAGTACGGAAAATGGACTGAGGCTGTTTTCAAAAGCATTGCATTAGATATAGCATGTTATTATATAGTGAACAAAAATAAACATGTCAAGTGTTTGTTTCATGAGCTGAAATAAAAGTTCCCTGAAATTTCCCAAATGCACAAAAGCTTCTTTTCTCGCAAATGTGTACAAACTTGTTTACATTCCTGTTAGTGAGGACTTCTTCTTTGCCAGGATAATCCAACCACCTGACAGTTTGACACATCAAGAAGCTGATTAAACAGCATGATCATTACACAGGTGCACCTCATGCTGGGGACAATAAGGATACTAAAATGTGCAGGTGTCACAACACCATGCCACAGATGTCTCAAGTTGATGGAACGTGCAAAAGGCATGCTGACTGCAGGAAATGTCCACCAGAGCATTGAATATTAATTTCTCTACCATAAGCCACCTCCAAACATTGTTTTAGAGAATTTGGCAGTACGTTCAACTGGACTTACAACTGCAGACCACGTGTAACCATGCCAGCCCAGGACCTCCACATCTGGCTTCTTCACCTGTGGGATCTTCTGAGACCAGCCACCCGGACAGATGAGGAAACTTTAGGTTTGCACAACCAAAGAATTTCTGCACAGATTGTAAGGAACCATCTCAGGAAAGTTCATCTCCGTGCTCGTCATCCTCACCAGGGTCTTGACCGGACTACAGTTCGGCGTCGTAACCAACTTCAGCGGGCGAATGCTTACCTTTGATGGCCACTGGTACACTGAAGATGTGTGCGCTTTACAGACAAATGGTGGTTTCAATTGTACCAGACAGATGGCAGACAGCGTGTGTGGTGTTGTGAGAGCGAGCAGTTTGCTGAAGTCAACGTTGTAAACAGAGTGCCCCATGGTGGCTGTGGGCTTATGGTATGGGCAGGCATAAGCTACGGAAAACAAACAACTACATTTTGTCAATGGCAATTTAAAATGGACAGAGCTACCACGATGAGGTTCTGAGGCCCATTGTCGAGCCATTAATCCGCCGCCATCACCTCATGTTTCAGCATGATAATGCATGGCCCCAAGTCGCAAGGATCTGTACACAATTCCTGGAAGCTGAAAATGTCCCAGTTCTTCCATGACCTGCATACTTAGACATGTCACCCATTGATTATGTGGAACACGCTGTACGACAGTTTGTTCCAGTTTCCGCCAATATCCACCAACTTCGCACAGCCATTCAAGAGGAGTGGGACAACATTCTACAGGCCACAATCAACAACCTGATCAACTCTATGCGAAGGAGATGTAGCACTGCATGAGGCAAATGGTTGTCACACCAGATACTGACTTTTTTTTAAGGCTTGTGACCATCAGATGCATATTTGTATTACTAGTCACGTGAAAGCTATAGACTAGGGCCTAATGAATTTATTTCAATTGACTGATTTCCTTATATGAACTGTAACATAGTAAAATCATTGAAATTGTTGCATGTATATTGTTGTTCAGGCATAACCTTTATTTATCCAGGTTAATCTCAAATGACATCAACTCTCTATTGCAAGATACCCGAGACAATACATTGCATTTTAAGTAGTTCAAATCAATGGAAGAGGCAAGGCCTGAGTCTAAGACAATATGGCCACTGTCTCCTACTGTTTGGCAGAACAAACTCTTAGAACATGGCAAGTGTAATAGAGGAAATTGCTTTAGAGGGTGTATCATTTTGTTTTACCACCATATACTGTAGCAGTATCTGATTGCGAGTTCATCGTTTATTGCATTCTGTTTAAGAGAATCAACTCAATACAAGCAGCTGTGCAAGAAATTAGCCAACGGGGTTCTCATGCAATAGGCCTAGGCCTACAAGCGTTTGAGAGTTGTTGTCCAGTATGAGGACAAGATAGCAAAAACCGATCTGGGACCAGAGGTGTATTCACTAGGAACGAAACTGAAGCAAACAGAATGAAAACGGGGAGACATACCTGAATGTATCCAATAGAAACTCGGTTGTTGATAAATGTTTTCCATTTGCAATTGTTTGCTACGGTTTGGACTAGAGGTCGACCGATTATGATTTTTCAACGCCGATACCGATTATTGGAGGACCAAAAAAAGCCAATGTTTCTTTTGTAATAATGACAATTACAACAATACTGAATGAACACTTATTTTAACTTAATATAATACATCAATAAAAATCCATTTAGCCTCAAATAAATAATGAAACATGTTCAATTTGGTTGTAAATAATGCAAAAACAAAGTGTTGGAGAAGTAAAAGTGCAATACGTGCCATGTAAAAAAGCTAACGTTTAATTAAGTTTCTTGCTCAGAACATGACAACATATGAAAGTTGGTGGTTCCTTTTAACATGAGACTTCAGAATTCCAAGGTAAGAGGTTTTAGGTTGTAGTTAATATAGTATTTATAGGACTATTTCTCTCTATACCATTTGTATTTCATATACCTTTGACTATTGGATGTTCTTATAGGCACTTTAGTATTGCCAGTGTAACAGTATAGCTTCCGTCCCTCTCCTCGCCCCTACCTGGGCTCGAACCATGAACACATCGACAACAGCCACTTGAAGCAGAATTACCCATCCCTCCACAAAAGCCGCGGCCCTTGCAGAGCAAGGGGAATAACTACTCCAACTCTCAGAGCGAGTGACGTTTGAAACGCTATTAGCGCACACCCAGCTCACTAGCTAGCCATTTTACATCGGTTACACCAGCCATTAGGCTGATAGGCTTGAAGCCATAAACAGCGCTGTGCTTGCGAAGAGCTGCTGGCAAAACGCACAAAAGTGCTGTTTGAATGAATGCCTGCTGCTGCCTACCATCGCTCAGACTGCTCTATCAAATCATAGACTTAATTATAACATAATAACACACAGAAATACGAGCCTTTGGTCATTAATATGGTCGAATCCGGACACTATCATTTAAAAAACAAAACGTTTATTATTTCAGTGAAATACGGAACTGTTCTGTATTTTATCGAACGGGTGGCATCCCGGAGTCTAAATATTCTTATTACATTGCACAAACTTCAATGTTATGGCATAATTACGTAAAATTCAGGCAAATTAGTTTGCAATGAGCCAGGCTGCCCAAACTGTTGCATATACCCTGACTCTGCGGGCAATGAACGCAAGAGAAATTACAATTTCACCTGGTTAATATTGCCTGCTAACCTGGATTTCTTTTAGCTAAATATGCAGGTTTAAAAATATATACTTCTGTGTATTGATTTTAAGAAAGGCATTGGTGTTTATGGTTAGGTACAGTCGTCCAACGATTGTGCTTTCTTCGCAAATGCGCTTTTGTTAAATAATCCCCCAGCGTTGCATCGATTATATGCAACACAGGACACGCTAGATAAACTAGTAATATCAAACATGTGTAGTTATAACTAGTGATTATGATTGACTGATTGATTGTTTTTTTATAATATACGTTTAACGCTAGCTATCAACTTACCTTGGCTTCTACTGCATTCGCGTAACATGCAGGCTCCTCGTGGAGTGCAATGAGAGGCAGGTGGTTAGAGCTCGACACAAAATCGGCACCCAAAAATACCGATTTCCAATTGTTATGAAAACTTGAAATTGGCCCTAATTAAATCGGCCATTCCAATTAATCGGTCAACCTCTAGTTTGGGCCAATGATTACACCCCAGGCTAAGCACAAGATGTATTGAGTTGCTTCGTGAACTAGGCAGGGATAACTTCAGGAACCAATAGCTTACTGTAATTGGACAGGACTTGGGAGAAAAACAGCTGGAAGTTAAAATAGGCTAATACAATGTAAACATAGGCTAATACAACGTAAACATAGGCTAATACAATGTAAACATAGGCTAATACAACGTAAACATAGGCTAATACAACGTAAACATAGGCTAATACAACGTAAACATAGGCTAATACAACGTAAACATAGGCTAATACAACGTAAACATAGGCTCATCCTTTAGTAAAGCCTACCACAGAACCCAAACCGGCTGCGCACGTGTGCCATCGTGCATAAATGTATTTTGTTCCCCTACACCAAAAGCGATCAAGACACGCAGGTTAAAATATCAAAACAAACTCTGGACCAATTACATGAATTTTGGGACTGGTCAAAAAGCATTAAACATGTATGGCAATTTAGCTAGCTAGCTTGCACATGCTAGCTAATTTGTCCTATTGCTGTCTGTTGCTAGCTCATTTGTCCTGGGATAAACATTAGGTTGTTATTCTACCTGAAATGCACAAGGTCCTCTACTCCGACAATTAATCCACACACAAAACGGTCAACCGAATAGTTTCTAGTCATCTCTCCACCTTCCAGGCCTTTTCATCTTTGAACTGATATGGTGATTGGCATCTCAACTTTCATAGTATTACTACACCGACCGGCAACACAGTTAGTCTTTAAATCACCCACGTGGGTATAACCAATGAGGAGCTGGGATGAGGGTACCTGCTTTTATAAACCAATGAGGAGATGGGAGAGGCAGGACTTGCAGCGCAATCTGCGTCAGAAATTGAAGGGACTTCTATTTTAGCCCTTGGCAACGCAGACGCGCGAGCAGTGTGGGTGCAATAATTGAATAACATGGATTTCTAAATTTATTTTGCAAAGCTCGCGCACGTGACCAGTCTGGTCAGCATGTACTTCTAATCACATCACACACAAGTTCTTACCATCTCGGGGTAATTCCTTGCATGCTATACACTCTCAAGGCAGTCAAGGTAAATGTTAGCTTTATCTATTGTTTATGGAAAGTGGTTGCAAAACAATACCAGAGGAAGAACTCAAATTTCTGTAGTGCAATGGAATCACTTATAATCAATCAGAGGCTACAGCTACCCAAAAGAAAGTCTAATAGTTCACCACAGATACAATTCCTGATAGACTGCATTAAGAATGGAATATATTGTTTCAAAGGCTAACCAAGAGGGAGAGGTCTAGGCTATTGAATGCTGGCTTTAGGCATACTGGTGTACAAAACAGGGGCATTGGAGAACCAGAGTGCTATTTTGAGTCAACAAAATGACAGTATCAATTACAGTGTAGTGGGGCTGTGGTCCATTTGTACTGTGTGTGTGTGTGCATGTATGTGCGTGCGTGCTATTGGAACACAGGAAATGGAAACAAACGTGAGATCAGATGGAAACTCCCAGAGAGCTGTGGGAGGCCAAAATGGAGGAGGAGTAAGCCCCAACACACAAGATCCCTTGTTCCCAACTCCCTAGAGAGCTTCCCAGTCCCCAAGCCATGCTCATTTTGAAAGTCAACATCTAGACCTAGGACTTCATTGGATCTCAGCTATTTCCAAAGGATGACTTACTGCATTTCACCAAAATCCTAAATAAATACACCAAAAGACCTCAACGGAGCTTCCCAGTCCCTGACCTAATATTTAAAGTAAATATCTAGGCCTACATTGGTTTTCAGTAGGCCTATTTCAGAAGTATGATTTACTGCATTTTACCCCCCTTCTGTCCACAGAGAACAGAAGATAAGCTAGCCTATAAAGTGTCTTATTAGCAGGACTTTTACATTCATCTGTGGTCATGGCAAGGCTTGTTAAACCTGTTAAACGCTACACCAACAAACAATCCACTGTAAAGGCAAAGTTAGTATTGCGATCATCACTAATTACAGTCTAAAAATAGAAACATTAAAGGCTGCCCTGTCTTGGTTCAATAAAGAAAAGTGTGAGTCAACCACTTAGCTGCAGCATACTACAGTGTGGGTGCACAAAAGTCCGTGCTCATCACAAAGTTCAGCATGGCATAAAATAACCATTTGTATCTAGAAGTAATAAAATGGGCAGATAAATATGTTCTTATCTGCAATCTACTAATATGGACACTTTCCAAGATACAAAAATAAAGAGAACCCAAGACAATCAAACTACAGCGTCCACCCATTTCCAATTGAAAGGAGTGGCTACTAATTGCCTGTCTAGCTTTACACCTTCAGTTGACAGATACTGAGATAGCTAAAACAGTGAAAATCCAAAACTGCTGAACGTCAGTTTTGCATGGTGCATTACCAAACCAAATCAGGACACAATGACTGATGAAATGTCGCAAACCTACAGAATATGGCCAGTCTTAACTATCTTACAAATATAGATGGCGAACCTTAAAAACCATAATATCGACATGCTATTTATGGATAGCTAGCTATTTACCTAACTAGCGCGTTCGTTCCAAACCATAACTCTGCTCGAAAACATCCAATAAAGAATGCCACTTAACTATACAACGTTACTCTAGCTAGCTACTTCAACTAATAAGCCGGTTAGCTACATATCATTTTGTCAACGTTTTAGCTTGAATCAAGGGAGGACAAGTAACGTTAATCGGTGCATATTTAGCTAGCAAGCAGAAAGTAGAGCTAGCATAAAAAAAGCTAGCAAAAGTTATATTCTTAGCAAAGCTAGCTAATGTGAACAAGCACTGCTGAACAGAAAAAAAGTAACTTGCGTTTCAGACTGCGCTAGCAAATAGACAATCTAAATACAACAGAAAAGCATAAACCTTTCCCCCTACCAGTTTCTTTATTCACTCCAGACATATCCAAGGAGTGCTTCCACGCACATCAATGATGTGCAGTGCAATGTCCAAGGACCTGTTCTGTTCGTACAAGGAATGTTGATACATTTTTTTTCACGCGCACTTGCGCAAGTGACGACAGTGTCACAGACCAAACTAGTCAACCAAGAAACCACTGGGCGGTCTCTGGCAAGTGGCATTCAGTACAAATATTTACACAACTATGACGCGTTTATGTCGGCCAAATGCAGTCTTACAATTATTTCCATGTCAACCAATTTTTGAAATAATGTGAAATGATATGCATTGTACACGCATAAAGAAATTGCATGAAATAATGAAATTATATTTCAGTGGCAGGAGAAAATCTAAGAAGATACAACAACAACAACAACAACAACAACAACAACAACAAATCAACATTGCAAATAGCTTCTAGATGTAAAGGTTGGGGCGCTTATCAATCGGAGTGCCAGAGCAAATAGCTCCCTTTGACAGTGGCTGACACTGACAGGCACACATGTGCAATAGTTTGCTCACAGTGTGAAGATAGATCCATTGTGAAGTAGTAATTCTAGAGTTAAAGCCCATATGGAAGATAAGACCAACTAACATCAACAAGAGACATGTCACAAAACCATAAGGAATGACATAGCTTTGTGACGTCACTTTGGAGGGCACCTCCTAGGCTTTGGACCAGATACAGTTATCATGATCCAAGAATCATGGTTAAATTATCAATCATGTGCTTTCTTAGTGTAGGCCTGTAATTTAACTCAGCTGTCAGCTTCACATACTTCTAGATATTACCACACAATGGGCTCTGTGTGATAAGGGTAGACGTTCAGGGAGGGTACTAACTGAGAGGGACACGAAGAGGGCTGTTGGCTTACCTGTTTTCTTATGCTGGCTGACCTTGGTGTGTGTTGTTCCCAAAGGTGCAAGGGTCTGTTTGACGCCACCTTGGCCTTTGGAGGCTTTGCGGTATTTGTGGAGCCACTCAAACTTCGGTGCTTCCTTGGGAGACTTGCAAACATCTAAAGGAGGAAAAAGGGAAGCATGAAAAAGGCACTTACACAAATCCCAAAATATGCCATTTCAATTGTAGGCTATAAACACACAATTGTAGGCTATAAACACAATTGTAGCCTATTTGTTATTCAAATGGTTTATATTTGTTGCCCCAATCCTCCACGTAAGTGGAAAAGCTGGAGGAGCATCAATGACAAGGAAACATTTCCAAGAGATCCTCTGCAGTGATTCACAGAACACACAATGAGGATAATCATCAGTAATACAGTATTCAGTTATGTCCCCTCTTTCACATGGTTCACACACACACACAAACACACACACAAACACACACTTCCTATTACACGTACATTTGCGCTACCTTAAGAACATTACCGCACCAAAATCACTCATGCTGCTATTTTACTTTCAATAAGACCACACGCTCGTACAAAGATGTCACTTTTCTGCTTACCTTGTGAGTTTCTCACATTCTTCCTGTTCACAACAAAACCTGCCAAGTTACCAAACCTTTCCATCACTGTTTCCTCTCACAGAGTAAAAATGATTGTGGCCCTTTAAAAAAAATAACTTTAGTCATCCATCTTAAATTTAAGAGCTCCATTGTGTAAAGTAGTGAGCTAATGCCAAAAATGACACATACATAGCAAAGTAGACTCTGTGTTTCAACGAATCCAGTGGCTCCTCCGATTGAGATAAACAGGAAAAAAACACGTAAAAGCCGAATTCTAATACACTGCTCAAAAAAATTAAATTAAGGGAACACTTAAACAACACAATGTAACTCCAAGTCAATCACACTTCTTTGAAATCAAACTGTCCACTTAGGAAGTAACACTCATTGACAATAAATTTCACATGCTGTTGTGCAAATGGAATAGACAACTGGTGGAAATTATAGGCAATTAGCAAGACACCCCCAATAAAGGAGTGGTTTTGAAGGTGGTGACCAAAGACCACTTCTCAGTTCCTATGCATCCTGGCAGATGCTAAGGTCACTTTTCAATGCTGGCAGTGCTTTCACTCTAGTGGTAGCATGAGACGGAGTCTAAAACCCACACAAGTGGCTCAGGTAGTGCAGCTCATCCAGGATGGCATATCAATGCGAGCTGTGGCAAGAAGGTTTGCTGTGTCTGTCAGCGTAGTGTCCAGAGCATGGAGGCGCTACCAAGAGACAGGCCACTACATCAGGAGACGTGGAGGAGGCCTTAGGAGGGCAACAACCCAGCAGCAGGACCGCTACATCCGCCTTTGTGCAAGGAGGAGCCGGAGGAGCACTGCCAGAGCCCTGTAAAATGACCTCCAGCAGGCCACAAATGTGCATGCGTCTGCTCAAACGGTCAGAAACAGACTCCATGAGGGTGGTATGAGGGCCCAACGTCCACAGGTGGGGGTTGTGCTTACAGCTCAACACTGTGCAGGACGTTTGGCATTTGCCAGAGAACACCAAGGTTGGCAAATTCGCCACTGGCGCCCTGTGCTCTTCCCAGATGAAAGCAGGTTCACACTGAGCATGTGACAGACATGACAGAGTCTGGAGACGCCGTGGAGAACGTTCTGCTGCCTGCAACATCCTCCAGCATGTCCGGTTTGGCAGTGGGTCAGTCATGGTGTGGGGTGACATTTCTTTGGGGGGCCGCACAGCCCTCCATGAGCTCGCCAGAGGTAGCCTGACTGCCATTAGGTACCGAGATGAGATCCTCAGACCCCTTGTGAGACCATATGCTGGTGTGGTTGGCCCTGGGTTCCTCCTAATGCAAGACAATGCTAGACCTCATGTGGTTGGAGTGTGTCAGCAGTTCCTGCAAGAGGAAGGCATTGAGGCTATGGACTGGCCCGCCCATTCCCCAGACCTGAATCCAATTGCGCACATCTGGGACATCATGTCTCGCTCCATCCACCACAGACTGTCCAGGAGTTGGCGGATGCTTTAGTCCAGGTCTGGGAGGAGATCCCTCAGGAGACCATCCGCCACCTCATCAGGAGCATGCCCAGGCATTGTAGGAAGGTCATACAGGCACGTGAAGGCCACATTTAGATTTGTTTTAAGGACATCAAAGTTGGATCAGCCTGTAGTGTGGTTTTCCACTTTAATTTTGAGTGTGACTCCAAATCCAAATCTCCATGGGTTGATACATTTGATTTCCATTGATAATTTTTGTGTGATTTTGTTGTCAGCACATTCATTCATTCATTCACATTCATTCATATTTAATTCATTCATTCAGATCTAGATCTATTCAGATCTCTCTCTCTCTCTCTCTCTCTCTCTCTCTCTCTCTCTCTCTCTCTCTCTATGCATCATATTTGGCTGTTGTCTTATAAGTGACAACTGGTTCCCCTCTTTTTAGAGTTTTGTGTAACTTGTGGTGAGTAGCTACTGTGTCTTTGCTCATCTATTACATCACTTGTACATTTACCAACTTGAATTAAGCCTATTGTTGTCAACTGAACATTTTCTGAACCATCTGCCATTTTTCTGAGTAGCAACAAGTACATACAGAACACAATAGACTTACGGTTAAAAAATATGTGATTGTCAGGGTTGGGTAGGTTACTTTCTAAATTTAATCCGTTACAGTTACTAATTACCCGTCCAAAATTGTCATCAGTAACGCAACTTTTGGATTACCCAAACTCAGTAATGTAATCTGATTACATTCCGTTACTTTTAGATTAGTTTCTCCTTAATAATATAATAATAATATATGCCATTTAGCAGACGCTTTTATCCAAAGCGACTTACAGTCATGTGTGCATACATTCTACGTATGGGTGGTCCCGGGGAAGAAGACAAAAATGTATGTTACTAATTGAACGACATCTATCGCAGGATAAATCAATGTTAACGTTTACATAGCTGGCCATATGTTATTGACTGTATGTTTGTTTATTCCATGTGTAACTCTGTGTTGTTGTGTCGCACTGCCTTGCTTTATCTTGGCCAGGTTGCAGTTGTAAATGAGAACTTGTTCTCACCTGGCCTACCTGGTTAAATAAAGGTGAAATAAAAAATTTAAAAAATATATGGATGTTTAATTTTACTTTATGGGTTGGTTATGTAGGCTTCTTCTAATCCATCGCTTTCTACTACATATAATATGATTATATATTTACATTAAAAACCAAAGTCTATCAGAATATCAATCATTCCAATAAATGTTATACCCCTCGATCTTCAAGAATAGGACTTGGAAATATGTAAGTATAGATTAGTAAAATTATTGTACCTGAGCATAACCCCAAAAACTAAGGACTTATTAGCCAGCCCTACTCTGTTTATGATTTTGTTGTCATGGAGGACTGATTGGGCTCATTGATTCGAGTTGAAAAATAAATGCTATGCTCATGGAATGGCATGCTTTGAGCACTACTGAAAAGTGCTATTTACAGTACATGTGAAAAATGAATGCCATATGCTGCATTTGCTATAGGCCTATTGTTGACCTTTTTGTTGGTGACACTTTGATATCTTGAGAATATGCAGTGGTTTCAGGGCAAATCCACAGATGTTTTGGTAAAAAAGCTGAGGGTTGGGCCTGGAGAAATGTAACCACTCTCAGATTAATAGACAGAGCTATGGATGCAAGGACTGACCAATCATGAAATCCAAATGATTGTTTTAACCATGTTATTAGGCTATACAGTGTTTGTTTACATTTGCAATGTTTACAAACATTGGAGAATAACAGGCATACATATATTTTGGGTTCTCAAGGAGTATGATAGTTGAACTAAGCTCTTGAGGCATTTATAAGTTATATTCTTCAAGAATCAATTATATATATATATATATATATATATAATTTATAGGTCCAAGAATGGATGTAGCAACTACAGATTGCCCCTTTAAGTCTGTAGCCTACAAAAGCCTATTCCTGCTCTTTTCCCACACTCCAACAAACACATTTGGTGTCATCATAGTGGTCTCTGACTTGTGGTCAGACTTGCTCTGGTGGAACAAACTTTTTTTGTCGTTGCTGATTTGAATGTCAATGCGAAAACTGACAAGTGTCAAAGATTTTCTTTTGAAAACATCCTTTCTGAATTTAAAAGTAATCCCTGAGGTCATCATCTAGTTTTTCAAACATGTAATCCGTTAATCCCCAACCCTGGAGATTGTACAGTTATTCTATGTGTGAAAAAGCCCTTCTGTCTTTCAATAGTGGGAGGAACTACCTGGGCTTGTCCAATAAGCAGATTTTTGTTTTTTCAATTCAAATTATTTTGTAATGGTGTGCATGACCCTATACTTGGTTATGTCCCAATTCTTTATCCTTCCTTCTAAAGTGTGCACTTGTTCACTTCCCCTCACTGATTTGAAAGGAAATGAATGGTTTACGAATTATGGTGGAAACATCCTCTTGCCCATGCCTCCACCGATCCAATGCTTATAGATTTGTGGTAAGTAGCGACCAGGTGTACACTTCAGGAAAAAGTATTTGGATGCAACACTAGTGATCATTTTATGGAAAAGTAGGCCATGTCTTACCGCTCCAGGCTTTGTTGACCTCACTGAGGAAAAGGCGAGAGTGGGAGCCAAAGGGGAGCCTCACCTCCAGATCCCCATCCTGGAAGTTCAGCCTCACTCTAGTGTCTGCACCTATAGAAATATCACGTGATAGACATTTAAAAACTTGGCCCTATGAACATACCCCGGGGAAATTGACCCAGAGAAAAAAGAAAACTCACCCACAAAAGAAAGCTCATCTGCCGAGGACACTGAGGAAAGAATAACATGCTATTACAATGCATTATAAGGCCCACGCCTCCACCTCCATTGTGCATATTATAACAATCCAGTTGAAACCAATCCATTAACTATTGCATACCTTCCACAACTGCAAAGTCATTAGAGATGGGAAAAATGTCATACAATGTGACATCTTCACCAGTTATCGCCATTCTTCTATGGGTAAAAACAAACAGCCTATAGGAAACAAAGGTAGAACATTACTATGGGCAGGTGTAACGCATTTTTTCAGAACATTTATATTTCATAAGTCTGGTGGAATAGCACCAATTACAACTCACGCATGTTCCTTGGTACGCTCCACCAAACCCAATAGTCTGCTTTCAATGACATTGTCCACCAAGACAAGACATTGAACAGCATGTTTACAACAATCTAGTTAAGGGAATTGCAAAGATGTTTGCTCAATGTTACATTTGAAAATAGGCCTACACAATCGTTGATATAAAAATTACATTTTTTTTTTATAAATTGGGAAAAACATTATGCATCAAGTATCTTCAAAGAGCAGAGGCCTAGTCACTGCTATATAAAAACAAATATAATATCTGGGAAATATGTAGTCCTGCAGTAGGCTATTGTTATGGGCTTGTATTCACGGTATGGTCTACTACACCTGTTGTATTGGGCGCATATGACAAATACGATTTGATTCGCGTAGCTTGTATAAGATTGCCACCTAGTGGAGGACCTATCATATTGCAAAGAAATTGGACATTAGCCTCTACATGTCACACCAGTGCTTCATCCAAAAGGATCAAACTTTTATGTTTCCATCTACGCAGCCCGGGCACCCGTGTCTCATTGGCCAAGGCTTCAGCGGACCTGCTCTCACTTGGGTCCGCAGCCAGGCCACTGGTACTTTTCAGTTGTCATGTACATAACACTGGCTAACTGTGAACTTTCACACCTTCTTATGCAGAGGTTGTTGATTCTGCTCTTCACACATCTTCACTGTTAGCCCTAGTTATTTAAACACAATGTCCATAGTATAACATAAGGGCGTATACTAGTGTAACACTGGTGTTACGGTCGAAAAGCTGCACCAATGTCCTCATTGAGCAACTTGCATTCTGGTTCTTTACACTCAAAGCCTATTAAATCCAAATAATTGTACTATTGAATGAAATATAT
Organism: Oncorhynchus gorbuscha; assembly: GCF_021184085.1. Lineage (NCBI taxonomy): Eukaryota > Metazoa > Chordata > Actinopteri > Salmoniformes > Salmonidae > Oncorhynchus > Oncorhynchus gorbuscha. The sequence goes on from NC_060187.1 coordinate 57,859,176, forward strand.
AAAATATCACTACATTCAGATACACACACGTATAGCCTATTAGGCCTTGACAAACAAACTCCACGGCCTCGCCTTGGGTGAACTGCCCATAGGCTACTTCGGAATGAAACAATGAGTTCTTCTTCCAAAGAAAGTCAAACTTTCCAAAGAAAGTCAAACAGCCTTTAGATAACGCACTCGAAACATCCGAGTGATACAAAAAACATTTAGTGCATGCTATAAAGGATACTATGACGCAATTTTCGCCTTCTGCCAAAATCTCTTGAATTACGAAGGATTGATCCATTACTTAAAACCGTTACTTTCGTGCGAACTCTTTCACGCCCTCAAAATACAGATTGAAGCGAGAATAGACACAGGCCAATCGTTTCTCTCTTACGAAGTTGGGCTAGACCACCTACTTATCGAGAACACAAAACAACAAAACCGACTTCATTTTTGCTTTCACAGTGCGTAAAACTGTATTGCCGTGTTCTCGACATGATTCCGTATTCTTCGAGATGTCCTTATTCCCTTTCCCTTAGATACTTGTGGACCTGCCTGCCACGCAGAGATTTCAGCGACTAAGAGTGACGTCATGTTTTGGCTGTCGTTCGAGTAAATATTAATTGGATTACTCACTGTTTCAATCAATCAAATATATTTATATAGCCCTTTTTTTACATCAGCCGATGTTTCAAAATGCTATACAGAAACCCAGCCTAAAACCCCAAAGAGCAAGCAATACAGATGTAGAAGCACAGTGGCTTGGAAAAACTCCCTAGAAAGGCAGGAATCTAGGAAGAAAACGAGAGAGGAACCAGGCTATGAGGGGTGGCCAGTCCTCTTCTGGCTGTTCCAGTGGAGATTATAACAGGACATGGCCAAGATGTTCAATCGTTCATAGATGACCAGCAGGGTCAAATAATAATAATCACAGTGGTTGTAGAGGGTGCAACAGGTTAGCACCTCAGGAGTAAATACCAATTGGCTTTTCATAGCTGAGTGTTCAGAGTTAGAGACTTCAGGTGCAGTAGAGAGAGAAAGTCCTGAGGCATGGTCCCAGGGCTCAAGTCCTCCGGGAGGAGAGGGAGTGAGAGAGAATTAGAGGGAGCATAGTTAAATCCACACAGTACACTGGATAATACAGGATAAATACTCAAAATATAACAGACTGACCCTAGCCCCCGACATATAATCTATTGCAGCATAAATAAATACTATTTAATCGGACAGATGCAGTGTAATACTAAATTGTAGATGTGCTATCTACTTCATACACACCAGGATCGGATAGGTTACTTTCTAAATGTATTCTGTTAAGTTACCTGCTTAGTTACCTTTTCAAAATTGCAATCAGTAATGTCATTTTTGGATGACCCAAATTCACTAATGTCACGTCATTACTTTCAGTTGCTGTTGGATTACTTTCATTTAAGAGGCATTAGAAGAAGACAAAAAGGATGATCGAACGCATTTGCTGTGTCATCATAGTAGTGGTCTCTGACTTGATGTCAGATTGGCTAAGGTGGAACAAACCCAAACTTGCACCCCTCTTCAAACCTAAATTGAATGTCATTGAGAAAAAATAAAGGTCTAATGTATTTGTTCGCAAACATCCTTTCTGAATTTTAAAGTATGAATCATCAAGTTTTTCAAAAGTGTCTCTAAAATGATTACAATATTATTTGCTGTTAACGTAATTGTTTACAGGTTTTTAAAAAATGTAATCAGATTAAATGTAACTGGATTGCATGAAATTAGTTACTCCCCAATCCTGATACACACACATATCAAACACTTATTCATCAGGCAAAAGAAAGTTACATTATTACATCATTTGGACAGTATTGTGTAGCCATGTCTAGCCACCAATACTTTTTGTAGTTTAATAGGAAAAAACATAGGCTCTGGACCTTTTTATTAAGATAATACTGTATTGGATTGAAATGTTGTAGTTATTGTATTGGATGGCATTTCTCATGAAGAAATCTAAGGAACAAAATGTCACAATATTTTATTGTGATTGTCTTGTACTGTGGCACAGCTCTATTCTGGTGCTTATTTTGTGTTCTATTAATGTGCCTCATGGCCCCATGAGAGCCAATTGGAGAGGAATTCCTAGCTCTTTTGCTGCCAGGGCAGTCCTCTGTGTCACACCCCAGGCAGTGGCACCTCTTCCTATTGTTGGACTGAGACTCAACCCTCAGTCTCTTGTAAGAATACAGAGATCTCAACTGGAGAGGCAAAGCCCGACTGAAGTCCTGGGCTGAGGATCAAGAGGGACAAAGTGATAGATGATGAAAACAAAGAAAACGAAGCAGTATACAAATGTAAGGATCGGTAAACAAAGTACTATATGTGAATGGCCAGCATGTGGCCTATTGTGTGCATATGTGATTGTATTTTCTACTGCAGAGTCTTATAAGCATATGTGGGCTGGGCATCCTGAAGATGCAAAACACAATAATAATAATACACTTAATCATTCTACACTACACCTTAAGACCCCTTACATGTATCTGAGATCCACATATTCCGTAGTTCCTCCTTAGTAATAGTAGAAGCATGCATTTGAGGTGGCTTTCTCAGACTGCTTGCTGTGGGTGGAGCCAGAGTATAGGGAAATATCCTGGGCATCTAGGACGGATCTGGTGGTTGTTGTAATGTACATAACCTCTTCATCGTCAACATGAGTTGCAGAGCGGCAGGGAATGTCTCGAAGGAAGAACCTGGTGACTGTTCATATGTACAACACATCATCCTCAGGAGTAAAAAAAGCAACGGAGACTGTCTGGGGAGGCCAAACCCTCTGGTTAAGCGATAAGAGACTCCCAGGGGCTGTTCGGCTGCTTCAGGGTTCCTTGCTCCGCTGGAGTCAGGAGTCTTGACACAGGGTGGCTTTGTGGATCAACACAGACAATGTGGCAGATGGTAATAGAATGGAACAATACTCAAACAAACCAATCCAATGCAAAATCAAGCAAATTAGGCAAACTAGCACACTAGACAGAGGTAGAACTTGTAACTGACAGGTAGCCAGGGTTGTCATAGTAATCATAACTAAAACGATTGGCTCCAGGCATTCGAATGAGGCAAGCCCCAATCTGTAGATCAAGAGGGAAAAAATGTTGCTCGTAAAGAGTGGATCGGGTAACTTACCAGAAAAATGAATTGACCAATAATCAAAGTTTAGCAGACTAAGCAGCATGGTAGAGTAAGATCTTACCCGAGTACTGGTTTGAGCTACGTTGGAGCTCCTTTGGCCCCTCCTGGGTCTCCAGAAGCAGGGTGGGTCTGTGGAACAACAGGGACAAAGTGTCTGATGGTAAAGAGAGTGGAACAACACCTGAAACGAAGCAATTCAATGTCAAATTCAGCAAAATAGATCAACTACCAATACTAAACAGAGATGGAACTCATACCTATTAGGTAGTCAAGGTCTTCTGACTGAGAGGACTGGTCTCTATTGGATAAGCTGTCCTGAGACATGTCCAGGAAGGAGGTTGGCCCATAACTCTCCCAAGCAGATGACCATATAATTGACATCCTCTTCAACAATTGATTATGCAACAAACTGAACCAAATCTTCAGGGGTACTCTGATGACTTAAGCCTAAATATTTAAAGGATGATTGACCTGTAAAATGTCATTTTATAAACAAACATAATGTCATGAATCAAAATAAAATGGAGGAACCTACCGGAAAAAAATAATTTACATTTACATTTACATTTAAGTCATTTAGCAGACGCTCTTATCCACCAATATTAAAAGATTAGCAAAGATCTCTATCCATGGTAGAGTTATTTGTTTAGTTTCTTAGATTTTCCTTAGCTCTTACCCGAGAAGTGGTTCACAAAGTTGGTTGAATGGATCACATCATTGCCATCCTCATCAACACCAGGGTTGGAGGGAAATGAGTCATCTATGAACTTATTAACAAGATCTCCAGGGGTCCTATTGAGATGCAAGGCTGGTGTTGAAAAGGATGGGTCATTTGCATTCGTAGTTGCATCCATAGTCACACAACTGCATGAGCAAGATGTCTGTTCCGAATTCATTGCGTTAAATTGTGTCTTTTGGTGATAATGTTTGATTATGACATCATTGATGCTGGTACGATGATGCAACCTTTACAATTGTAATGATATTTCAACAATATTGCTTTAAACATAGACAATATACCATTAGTGTTTGTATATCTATGGTTTTAGCCACAGCTACAGAAAATGTATTATTTGTATGTGGTTTTAACAGCCATCTCCATGGTAATCAAATTCTAATGCATGGTGCATAGAGGCACGGAATACATAATAATGTTTTGTCATTATTTAAATGTTTTAATCAGAACAGAATCAGAATCTATGTATGAATTCTGAATGGCCAATACTTTATAAGGTACAAATTCTAAATAAGAACAAGTCTATAAGGCCTGTCCTCTTGTAGATAATCTTTTGTGTTTCTGTTGATGCAGTGTTTGTTAAGTCTAGTTGATTCAAATAGCTAAATCCATCTCATAACAGGTGAGCTCTGCAGACAATTTCAAAGAAAATATTCACATTTTGTTTTGGCGAAACATTTATTTAATTTATATTTAGGTGACTTTAAAATCAGTTGTTACAGTTTGTACAATATACACAATGTAGAAAGTATCCAACATGACACATTTCTTTTAGTAACTTTTTGCCAAATATTAGATATGACATATCAGGTGTTGTATGTCAACTTTCCATGAAACTACTGTAAAATATACACTTTGGCATTTTTTATAACCCAATTTCATAACCAATTTTTATCAATCAATGTCCACATTGTTATGATGGTGAATTATAAATAAGAATACAGTGAAATAATAAAAGGAGTAAAACACACATTACAGTTGTACAGTGTATGACTACATTCACAGATATGAATTACACCTCAATGCGTCAGCGCAAATATTTCAAACACCTTCTATAGCCCAATATATATGTTTTTTTTTTTTTGCAAGTGCAAAAGTCTGTCCTTCACAATATGCTATCTAAGACTAGGTAATAACTGAGTTATTATGCAATATCTGTAAAGAACAGATATTTGCTTTTGTATTGGAGAAAGCCTTTAGCCTGAGTGCCAGTCGGTTTGTGCTATCATGCCAACTCCTTGTCCTGGGCATGTTTGGTTTGTCAATGAGCAATTGAGTGAGCAAGAGCACAACCAGATCTGAGACTAGGCTAGAATGTCTTTTCAAGTGCAAAATCAAAGAAAACATGCAAGTCATCATGCAAACCACTGGCGAAAGAAAAGAACAGTTGGCCTAAAAATAAGGACGTTTATGAAAATGTCACAATTGTAAACTTCAACTTACACAAATCTCAATAAGTATCAAAAAGCAGATACATTAGGTCAGTCATCTATGATCATAAATAGCTATCCTCTTCTGTGGATTATGTTTTACACATTACTGATTTATAAATGAGTTGATGGTATGGTCGAGTAGCTTTCTGTAGCCATATTTATCATCATATTCTTCAATAATACCCTTTAAAACCATTTGGTTTGGACTCATTATCACTTAAATTGCCTACATTTCTCAAAAGCACATATGAGCCCTCATACAGAGTTTCTCAATACATCTCATGTACAAGCAAACAAACAAACAAACAAACAAAAACAGAGTAGGCTAGACCTACAACCAGTATACTATTCATGTGGAATAGAAACCAGGTTTTGCTGTGCTAACTACTACCGCTGTATGTTATTCAACTAGTTCGACACATCAGGGTTGTGTTCATTAAGTCACACAACAGGCAACGTTTTAAACCATTTTGCAACGGACAAGTCAAAGAATTTCCTCCCTCTTTCAATACATTTTTTTCCGCATGGTACCTACTGAACACGACCCAGTTTAAACCAGAGAACCAATGCTGAGCAGACAAACCAGCAGAGCAGCAGTGACCAATGCTAAAGGGAAGTGCGGACCCCTAGTGGCAGAAGAAGGAACGTTCAGAGTACCATCCAGCTTGAGGCAGGGGGTCATGGAGGTGTTGCAGCACTCTTGGTGGCATGTATCTGTTGTGGTCGTACACCAGGTGTTTCTTGTGCAGTTGGCACTGCAGCCTCCCATCCAGATCGTTGTTGAACCAGTTGTCATCTTTTTCAGCTGAAAAGAGAAACGTGGATTGAGAATGCATGGAGTTTGACGAGTTTCAGAATGTACGAGATTGGCGAAAGGAAATTCTCTCTTGTCTGAGTGATGTTATTGAGATCATAACACATAATCATTCTTGTCGTGGCCAAATGTATTTTCCTTCTTTCGTTATGAAATACTTAAAGTGTACATTTGTATCCTACAGCATTTACAGTTCAATGAAGGATGTCTAGTTTGTCTTCTATGGGTATAGAATGATGAATAGGGTAGGGTGGGGGTGCACTTTTAAGCCTACCTCACAGTAGGGCTGGTTTAGGGGACAAGGCATTGGGTCTTTGGTTATCCAAGACTTGTAACAGTTCTGCTCTGTGCACTGAAACATCTGACACTTCTTAAGTTTCTGCAAATAGATGGATAATGTTAATAAAGACTGTTAAATTCACTGACATTGAGTCATTTGCATACACACACACACACACACACACACACACACACACACACACACACACACACACACACACACACACACACACACACACACACACACACACACACACACACACACACACACACACACACACACACACACACACACACACACACACACACACACACACACACACACACACTAGGGATGGACAGTTGCCGTATAATCGTGTAACTGACGATTATGGAGGAAGACAGTCACGAAAATAAAATAACCTTTATAACCATTTTAAAAAACAAAGTATTCACACCCCTTGACTTTTCCCACATTTTGTTGTGTTACAAAGTGGGATAAAAATTATGGAATTGTCATTTTTTTTGTTTCAAATATTTTTATTAAACACACACAAGAATGGTGTATACATGACAGGTATACAATTCTTATCTAAACATAAAAGAGCATACAGGAACAACAAGACCCAGAGTTCTGGGTGCAGATCAAATACAACCTTCGCTCTCTCTCCCCCGCTACTCTCTCCTCTTCCATCCTATCATCTCTTCCCTCTGCTCAAACCTTCTCCAACCTATCTCCTGATTCAGCCTCCTCAACTCTAAATTTCAAGCATCTGCCTCTAACCCTAGGAAGCTCTTTGCCACCTTCTCCTCCCTCCTGAATCCTCCTCCCCCTCCCCCCCTCCTCCCTCTCTGCAGATGACTTCGTCAACCATTTTGAAAAGAAGGTCGACGACATCCGATCCTCGTTTGCTAAGTCAAACGACACTGCTGGTTCTGCTCACACTGCCCTACCCTGTGCTCTGACCTCTTTCTCCCCTCTCTCTCCAGATGAAATCTCGCGTCTTGTGACGGCCGGCCGCCCAACAACCTGCCCGCTCGACCCTATCCCCTCCTCTCTTCTCCAGACCATTTCTGGAGACCTTCTCCCCTTACCTCACCTCGCTCATCAACTTATCCCTGACCGCTGGCTACGTCCCTTCCGTCTTCAAGAGAGCGAGAGTTGCACCCCTTCTGAAAAAACCTACACTCGATCCCTCCGATGTTAACAACTACAGACCAGTATCCCTTCTTTCTTTTCTCTCCAAAACTCTTGAACATGCCGTCCTTGGTCAGCTCTCCCGCTATCTCTCTCAGAATGACCTTCTTGATCCAAATCAGTCAGGTTTCAAGACTAGTCATTCAACTGAGACTGCTCTTCTCTGTATCACGGAGGCGCTCCGCACCGCTAAAGCTAACTCTCTCTCCTCTGCTCTCATCCTTCTAGACCTATCGGCTGCCTTCGATACTGTGAACCATCAGATCCTCCTCTCCACCCTCTCCGAGTTGGGCATCTCTGGCGCGGCCCACGCTTGGATTGCGTCCTACCTGACAGGTCGCTCCTACCAGGTGGCGTGGCGAGAATCTGTCTCCTCACCACGCGCTCTCACCACTGGTGTCCCCAGGGCTCTGTTCTAGGCCCTCTCCTATTCTCGCTATACACCAAGTCACTTGGCTCTGTCATAACCTCACATGGTCTCTCCTATCATTGCTATGCAGACGACACACAATTAATCTTCTCCTTTCCCCCTTCTGATGACCAGGTGGCGAATCGCATCTCTGCATGTCTGGCAGACATATCAGTGTGGATGACGGATCACCACCTCAAGCTGAACTTCGGCAAGACGGAGCTGCTCTTCCTCCCGGGGAAGGACTGCCCGTTCCATGATCTCGCCATCACGGTTGACAACTCCATTGTGTCCTCCTCCCAGAGCGCTAAGAACCTTGGCGTGATCCTGGACAACTCCCTGTCGTTCTCAACTAACATCAAGACGGTGGCACGTTCCTGTAGGTTCATGCTCTACAACATCCGCAGAGTACGACCCTGCCTCACACAGGAAGCGGCGCAGGTCCTAATCCAGGCACTTGTCATCTCCCGTCTGGATTACTGCAACTCGCTGTTGGCTGGGCTCCCTGCCTGTGCCATTAAACCCCTACAACTCATCCAGAACGCCGCAGCCCGTCTAGTGTTCAACCTTCCCAAGTTCTCTCACGTCACCCCGCTCCTCCGCTCTCTCCACTGGCTTCCAGTTGAAGCTCGCATCCGCTACAAGACCATGGTGCTTGCCTACGGAGCTGTGAGGGGAACGGCACCTCAGTACCTCCAGGCTCTGATCAGGCCCTACACCCAAATAAGGGCACTGCGTTCATCCACCTCTGGCCTGCTCGTCTCCCTACCACTGAGGAAGTACAGTTCCCGCTCAGCCCAGTCAAAACTGTTCGCTGCTCTGGCTCCCCAATGGTGGAACAAACTCCCTCACGACGCCAGGACAGCGGAGTCAATCACCACCTTCCGGAGACACCTGAAACCCCACCTCTTTAAGGAATACTTAGGATAGGATAAAGTAATCCTTCTCACCCCCCCCTTAAAATATTTAGATGCACTATTGTAAAGTGGCTGTTCCACTGGATGTCATAAGGTGAATGCACCAATTTGTAAGTCGCTCTGGATAAGAGCGTCTGCTAAATGACTTAAATGTAAATGTAAATGTAAATGTAAATAATACAAAACACGACATACAAAACAAGGACACGTAGAAAGAAAGAGGGAAGATGTCCCCCTATCCCCCTATCCCCTATTCCCCCCCCCCCCAAACTGCTCGGGTGGTAGGGCCAGCACACGCTGCCCAAAGGTAGATTACAATTTTACCATTGAGAGTGCGCTAATAAGTACAAATTCACAGCGCCGACTCGTCCAAGTAGGAGAGGAAAGGCTGCCAGATTTGATCAAATGTTGATAATTTATTGTTTAGAATATATCTAATTCTTTCTAAGTGTACAGTGTTTGCCAATTCACTGAGCCATAATTTGGTAGAGGGCGCTTCCCTCCTTTTCCAAAACAACAAGATTAGTTTTTTTGCCGAGATGAGACCATACGAGATTAGTTGTTTTTGGGGGTTGGTTAATCTGTTTAGGGACTCAGATACTCCCAGGATTATCAGAAGCGGGTCTGGATCTATTGAAGTCTCCAAAACTTCAGAGAGGATCCTAAAAATTCCACACCAATAACCATGCAAGCTAGAGCATAGGGCAAAGCAGTGGAGTAGTGTACCCTGCGCAGCCTGACATTTATCACATGTAGGGGATGTGTCAGGAAATATCCTATGCAGTTTAGTTTTGGAATAGTGTAATCTGTGTAATACCTTGAATTGTATGAGACGATGTCTGGAATTAATGGAGCATGTGTGGATATACTCCAAGCTCTCTTCCCAGTCTGCCACTGAGATGTCAGTCCCTAGTTCTTCCTCCCATTTTGCCTTGATGGCATCAGTAGAAGGTGTGCTAACAGATTGAAAAGCATCATATAGACGCGATATCAGTTTATCTGAGGTGGGGCATATTTTTATGCATCCGTCAAACATGGAAGGTTTAGCATTCCCAAATGTTGGGAGGTCTTTTCTAACGTAGTCTCTAATTTGTAGGTATCTGAAAAAATTACTTCTGGGAAGATTATAAATTTCCCTCAGCAGCTCAAAGGAAGCAAAGGTCCCTTCTATGTATAAATCCCCTATGGTGCTTATCCCCAACTCTCCCCATCGCTCAAAGGTGTTATCAAGGTTAGAAGGGGCAAAGGAGGGATTCCTGGCGACAGGGAGCATGAATGACATTGGTCTGAGCTCAAAGTGGACTTTAATTTGCTTCCAGATTCGGACTGTGCTATGTATTATAGGATTGTTACAATAAAGTGACATCTCCAGATTGACAGGCGACAAAATCACAGCGCCAATAGAGAAGGGGTGACACTCCTCCCGCTCCATACTAAGCCAGCTGGATGCCGGGAGTACGTCATCCAACAGAAACGTAACAATGCGGAGGTTAGCGGCCCAGTAATAAAATATAAAATTTGGGAGAGACAATCCTCCTTCCATCTTGGATTTACAGAGGTGTTATTTACCTATCCTGTGTGTTTTATAATCCCAGATGAAAGGATTGATAATTGAGTCCAGTTGTTTATGAAAGGATTTAGGTATGAATACTGGGATGTTCTGATATAGGTAGAGCAGTTGTGGGAGGAAGACCATTTTAATGGCATTAATTCTTCCGAGCAGAGAAATTGGGAGAGTTCTCCAAAATAATATGTTTGCTTTGAGTTTTTGTATCAGAGAGGGGAAATTCTCTTTAAATAGTAAGGAGTATTGTTTGGTAACTACAATTCCTAGGTAGGTACATTTTTCAGGAGATAACTTAAATGGGAGATGTTCTAGCCAGGAGGTATTTTGCGACCGTATGGGCATTAATTCACTCTTGTTCCAATTTATTCTGTATCCCGAGAAGGTACCAAACAAATTGATCACATAGTATTATAGCCATGTATTGCTGCATGAGATCTAATCGTCTGAGCGAGCGGTTCGATAATTAGGCCGAAGAGCATAGGCGACAGCGCACAACCCTGCCTTGTCCCCCTGTTGAGGTTAAATCGGGGCGACAATGATTGGTTAGTGAGTATTCTGGCACAGGGGTTCCTATATAAAAGCTGGATCCAATTTATGAACCTATCTCCAATATTAAATTTCTGTAGGACCTTGAATAGATAGGGCCACTCAACTTGGTCAAAGGCCTTTTCGGCGTCAAGAGATATGACGGCAAGGTCCACGTTGGGTAACCTCTGAGAATACATAATATTGAAGAGGCGCCTGAGATTGAAGAATGAGTTTCTGTTAGGGATAAAGCCGGTCTGATCCGAATGGACCAATTTGCCAATTAAAGTGCTAAGCCTGTTAGCCAGAGTTTTTGCTAAAATCTTTTGGTCTGTATTAAGGAGAGATATTGGTCTGTATGACCCTACCTCTTCTGGATCTTTACCCTTCTTATGTATAACTGTAATGAACGCTTCGTCCAAAGTAGAAGGGAGAGCTCCATCCTCATTGGCCTGAATCAACATTTTGTGCAGATAGGGGGAGAGCATGTTGCTGAATGTTTTATAGAATTCACCAGGGTATCCATCTGGGCCCGGGGTCTTGCCACTCTTTAGAGATTTAATTGTTTCTCGGATTTCATCAAGAGATATTTCCTTATTCAGGAAGTTAGAATCTTCCTGGTTCAGGGCAGGAAGATTACAGTCCTCCAAAAATGTTTGCATAATTAAGGGGTTAGGATCCGCTTTAGATGTATATAGAGTCTCATAAAACTGCTGGAATCTGTCATTGATGTCTTTGGGGGAAGAGAGTAATTCCCCAGATGCAGATTTAACCCTGTGAATCATTCGGTCACTCACATTTTTTTCGAAGTTGTCTGGCGAGTAATTTGTGTGGTTTGTCACCAAACTCAAAATATTTTTGCTTGGCATAGAGAAAAGATTTAGCAATTTTAGCTGAGAGAATCTGATTATATTCAAATTTTAAAGAGGTAATTTTTTTATGTTTCTCCATAGATGGGTGGCTAGCATTCTCCCTATCCAGTAAGTGAATTTGTCCCTCTAGTTCTTCCAGTTTTCCCTGTTTTGCCTACTCCTGGCAGCCTGAAAGGAGATGATACAGCCTCTCAGATAAGCCTTCAGTGTTTCCCACAATAATGCTGGGGAGGTCTCTGTGTTGTCGTTGGTATCAAAGAAAATTTTAATTTGGTCTTTAAGATATTCACAGAATGTTGGTTCTGTGAGGAGCTGAGGATTCAACCTCCAGACCCTCTCGTTTGGTACAATGTCACCCAATCTCAGGGAGAAGGTGAGTGGACTGTGGTCCGAGATTATAATATCATGATACCTCACATTACAGGTATAGGGGAGTAGTCTAGCATCCAACAAAAAGTAGTCAATTCGAGTGTAAACCTTGTGAACATGAGAGTAAAAGGAGTATTCCCTACCCGTAGGGTTAGCGATCCTCCATATATCAAATAAGTTTGAATTTTTTATGTAGGTATTCAAGAATTCGCTTGAATAGGAGGTAGGGGTTCGCCGGGTAGAGGATCTATCCAAATATTGGTCAAGCACACAGTTAAGGTCCCCTCCAATGACCAGGTTAGTATGGGAGATATCTGGAATCAGGGCAAGGACTCTTTTGAAAAAAGAGGGGTTGTCCACTGAGGTAGAGTGGATTTCTCCTATTGTGATCACA